>NW_021821619.1:15000-22500 GCF_901000725.2 Takifugu rubripes | reverse complement strand
CAGCATAAATCGGGCCGGGCCAGACAGCCCCCCCCCCACGGAGCGACACTATAAAATCAAGTCCAATCGTCCAGCCGCTGCCAGTCGTTTCACCTTCGGGGAGCCGTTTGTGCTCCGGATAGACTCGACCCGGCACCGAGGTGATAGCCAATAGCAACTTGACTAAGTGCAATAGTAGTCTAGAGTACATGCGGACCCCCCCACACCGCCCCGCCCCCGCTCACATTTCTCACCCCGGCCCATAAAGGGCTGTTGTTGCTACATAACTCTTTTATATGGACAGGTCACTTACAGCATGAAATGTAGCCTATCCTCATGAACGCTAACCTTACTTCCTGGCTAAAGCTAAATTGTTTTCCAGGCCTGAAACATATATTTCACACACTGAAACAGCCCTCGGATCTCTTGGATGGTTGGTGGGCGCGGTTTGAGACAACGCTGTTAGCTGGTCTGTTAGCGGGACTGTTGCTACAAGCTCAAGCTAATGGGAGCTGAGCTTTGGTTGGACCACTGAGGGGACAACTGTGGTAGGTTGGAGCTACAGGAACTAGCTGCCCAAATGCTGCTGTGGTTTGATTTATGAGGCACCTGCATTGTGTCATGCTACCGTGCTGGCTCAGCTAGCACAGCCATGGCCACTAAGCAAACCAGTTGTCCACTGGAACCAGCTAGTTTGGGTTTAGTGTCTTGCTCAAGGACATTTTGGGTCCAGGGAAGGAAGCAAAGATCTTGCAGAGGTCACTTGTGTTCCCCGTCTGAGGTGGAACCTTCATAGTTAACCTCTCCCAGTGGCTCTAACTGGAGTGTGTGTGTGTGTGTGTGTGTGTGTGTGTGTGCGTGTGTGTGTGTGTGTGTGTGTGTGTGTGTGTGTGGTTATCTTAACTCATTGTGTATTAAATAGCTCCGCATTAAAAGCTCCTTTCATCTTCCATGCTGCATGACAGTTAGCATTCTGACATTGAACTGCTGGTCGATTTCAACCCCCAACCCCCCCCCCCCCCCCCCCCCCCCCCCCCCCCCACACACACACACACACACACATGCGCACACACCTGCCCCCTATACCCACTTATGCAGCAGAGTTTGATGCGGCACCATTCCTCGTACTGAATGAGAGCAATTGTCCTTCAGCGGGAGAACAGGAAGAGGCAGGAAGAAAATTGGGCAGAGAGAGTCGGGGGGGGGGGGTCAGAATGGAAAGCAGCCCCCATCCCTCCACCCCCCCCGTGAAAGTTTCAGAATGCAGAAGAGAGAAGCAGATGAGACCGCAGTCTCTTTTTTGGCTGTTTTCTTATCATCCTCCCATCCTCATGACCTTCTGTCCATCATCCTGTTTAGATGTTGTCTGTTAGCAAAGGTGTGTGTGTGTGTGTGTGTGTGTGTGTGCGTGTGTGTGTGTTGAAGCTAATGAGTTAGCCGCTCACCTTCATTCAGGTTTTGAACCCTTTGGAAGCAACGAACGTTTGTGGTGCTTTAACTCACAACAGTGACCGTTTCCTTCATTTTTGCTAATATTTAAATGAGCATACGCACGCTTAAATCGTGGCTTTGGGGACTAGATAACAGGTCCAAACGGTGCTAGAATGTTTTTCAAGCCCAGTAATTAGATAACCAGAGAAGTCAAAAGTTGGATCCTCTAAATTGCTCCTTAAATTGGCGGTTTTGCTATTTAAGGACTCATTTTGATATAAATAGAACACTTTGTTTTATCCCCAGACGTTCCAGGTCGGCGTTGTTGTGTTGTTAGCAAACAAGGCGCTTTGATCTGATATTAGCTGGACAGCTTGCTGATAGCACGGCAGAGGAACGGGGCTATCACCCGGAGTTATTCCAGCACGCCGCCCTGGTGGGGGCGCGTGGGCCGGCTATCTCCAGGACATCTCGGTGATCTATGAAAGGGACGGGTCGACCCGGGAAAGGCAATTTTCCACCCACTCCCACAAAGCCGAGCCACAAGACAAATGCGGCTGCAGCGCGACACACTTGGGAGGATCCCGAAGACACCGGCGGTTATCGGAATAATCTGCAGCACCTTCTGATTTTTCCGTGAAAAAACAGAGATGAATGTGAAGACAGGAAGGAATCAAGTGATGGGGACGTTCCGTCCGTCCACCCGTCAGCAGGGACTTTGGTTCTTCTTCTCTTCTCCTGATGGGGCGTTTTACACCTTGTTAGCCCTGAAAATCAGAGTCAGATCAGCGACTCCTATTTAAAGTTCCACCTGAGACAGAAAAACCCGACGAAAAAACCTCCAAACTGGTACCTGGAGCCACTATTGAGCGGGTCTGAGGTGTCAGGTGAATGCCGTGCACCATCTTGACGCGCGTTCCTGCATGTTTGGAGCTCATCCTGAATCTCTTTCCCTCCTCTGGGGAGATCAGAGTTGCAGATGGACTTTTGGCTCCTCCTGGAGCTCCAAGACCTTTTAGCAGACTTTTCTTTCCTCTGTGTCCCAGAATGACCTCTCGGAGCTCCATTGTGGGTTTGTGCAGCTCCAGAAAACCACTTCGTGGACATCTCCTCAAACCTGACTGGAGTCCATTAGCGGAGATCCTTCCTCTTCCTCCCAGGGAGCTCCAGGGAGCCCCGGCATGGGAATGGCCTTAGCTTAGATGCAGTCCAATGTCAGATTGTCAACGGCAGATAAACCCGTGAAAAACAACCATTTGGGAGCAAACTTCCCAGCAGAGGAATGAGGAAAGTTTTCTTCTTTACTGCCTTTTCTGCACCTGCTGCCCTGCAGAAGAAGCAGAGCCAGACCCACGGGAGCAACATTCCTGCTGTGGTCGATTCGCTCCGGGACTCGAGGTTTTACCTCGAAAATAAAACGTGATGTCAGCCACGGTGTCTCGGCCCCGAGGAGGAGCCGGTATGAGCCGGCAACATGGAATAAAACATTTGCTAAGCGAGGAAGATTCTGCAGTTCCGAGAATTCAGCTCTTAGTCTAAGGTTTCCTTTTGAGTCCTGGAAAACCTGGTTTTCATAGAGTTTGGTTCCTGGGAGTCGCCCGAACCCGTCGTCCCCTCTGAGGGGGCTCCTTGTCTCGCCCTCTCGTCCTCCTTTACAGGCTGGTTTTGTCCATTTGAGTCAAATTCCAAGACTTCCCATTTAATTCTGGTCGTTCCCGTAGCCCTGCTGTGGACATCCAAGATGTCTCCATGCTAGGACACGGAGTAACGCTGCAGCGGGCAGGAGGTCGACCTGACGGGAAACCGGCAACGTTGCTATTTTCAACGCCGGAGATCTTGTCCTCCTACTAATGAAGATCTTTCCAGAAGGATGTATTCCTTTGACCTTGTAAACTCTTCAAACAGCCTTTTGTAGGAATCCAACATTAGTCGTTATGTCTCATATTTGTTGCTTTTGTTTGTTTTCAGCATCCCGTTCTCTGAAATGTTCGGAATCAGCTCCGTGTGCTGACACAACCGTTTCCTGCTAATCCAGGAGGGTCTTAAAGGGTTTATGTAGCTTTGGAAGTAGAACACCTTGGAGGACGTATCGGGGACATTCTGTCCAGACTTCTGAAGTTGGGGACTAATGAAACAACTTTAATGCCCATTAACGAGGGGAATTCCGAGGTCTGGGAATAATCCCCACAACCACCAGGGCCCAAACTTCCCCATCCGAGTCGTGAATGGTGAGATGGTTGAACTTGATCAGCGGTTGTTCACTGATTGATGGAGGTGTCGGGAATAAAAGCAGCCACGTCTAAAGAGAACCACGACCGTGTCGGAGCAAACGCCTCCCTGGGAAGCAAACGGGTGTTTAGCTGCCGCCGATCCGGACCTTCCCACAGCGGTCCCGCTCAAGCGGCGTCACTCGTCTCCGGCGGGTTAACGAGCCGCTGCCTTAATGTCCCGGTAACCTTTGTGTCAGCTGGCGTGAATAATGGCGAGCGCGGAGTGACGGAGGTGTGTTTAGTGAGTGGGACGTGCCTCGGCGTCTCCATTAGGCATCCAGAGGAGAGGGGGACTTAACGGATGGAGATTCCATCCTAATTAACCTTTGTCACGGCTCCATCCCGGAATAGTGAGGACATCACGTCAGGGCTTTGGCGCGTTAGCGAAGTAGCACAAACCCAAGACAACAGCTGAAGAGGAGGCAGCGAGGATGGAGGAAGAGGCGGCTCTTCCCAGGAGAGGAAATCAAAGCCGACTTGCTCGTCCCTCCAGAACCTGCAGAGCCGCACGCTCTTCCGAGTTGTTAGCATAGCCGTGATGCAGCGCTGCCTCAAATCCCATTAGAGCGGCGGCTCCGGGAAGCGTCTCTGACCGCGACGTCGAGTTCCTGTCGAGCGTTCAAGGGCTGCTGCGGCTGTCGCTATCGGGACGTTGGCAGGCCCGCTCTGCCTCGCCGTCGCCGTCGCCGTCACCGCTGACAGGCCGAGCTCCCACGTCGGACCAGACGGGACGCCGCTCCCCGTCTGGGAAGGCTGTGCACGCCAAACAGGAAGTTGGATAAGATCAATGCTACCTGAGCGGATTCCACCCCATCAGACGCGAAAGTCGCCACAATTCCGGCGTGACTGCGGTCGTCCGGTCCCCCGGAGGTTCTGGATCAGTGGGTAGATGCGGAGAAAACAACTTCCTGGGCCGACGTCTTCCGATCCGCTCACCCAAACACATTCCCAGTGACGCTGAGCCCGTCTGGAATCTTGCCTTTTATGTTTCTCTTCTCAATGATCTCGTTATCCTTCCCCTCCGCCGTCAGGTGGAGGATGGAGCCTAATTATCGTGCGTCGTCAGCGCGCTACGTATGACTGGGGAAGTGATATTATCGCTGCCGGAGAGATAGAGGAGCGGAACAGATGCCCTCATTCTGCATTCAGCTGGAGAGATGCACAATTCTTATGAGTTGCACGAGCTTATAGATAAGAGGGGAAATTACAAGCAGCTTAAAAGGAGAAAAGCTGGGAGTGAAACAGAATAGGAGCCATTATTCAAATAGGGGATTATTAGTTGGCTGAGTGGCCTTTTACTCACTGTGGGACCCAGCAAATATAAAGCTGAGCACCGGGCTGTGGGGGGCTGGTGGAGGAGGGCGGCGGGGACCACAGGGGTGGAGGCGCGGGGCCCCCTCCCCTCGTCGTACCTCCCCCCCCACCCCCTTTCAATCAGATTACAATCAGAGCTGATGACAGGACATATGGCTGTCACAGACCCCCCCCCCACCCCCCCGTGTGCAGACTTAATAAGAAGAGAGCAGAGTAATCCAACATGTTTCATCTGCTCCACTCTGTCAACCTCAAAGAGGTATAAAGGAGGCTCTCACACTCACACACACACACACACACACAGACGCACAAACACACTCTTATCTGATGTAATGGATTTGCAACAGCTATGAATTAGACGTTCTCAGGGGCGAGGGGGGGGGGACGTGTGCGAGGAGAAAGAACCACGTGTCAGTAGGCCGAGTTGGAAGATGCGTGAGGTCGAAGGAGGAAAATGTTGGATTCAGAAACGTTCCCAGGTCGGCGCCATAGGGCCGGCTCCTCCTCCGGTTGACGTGGCAACATCACCGACCGGTGCCAGACGTTATAGCGAAGGTCCTCAGTCATCCGGACTGTTGGGATTCCTCGGTGTTTCAGGACGGGATGGTGCTGTTCTGATGGACCTTGGTCGGGTCGGGGAGAACAACCGAGTTCAGAAATAGAGCGGAGACAGATCCAGAGGGGTGGATGCACACACGTCACCAACATTATCACGGAGATATCGGACACCTTTTTGTTTCCCGAAGAAATCAATGCTCACTGATTGTGGTTGGGTCCGTTTCTGGAGGAACGCGGCGCGTGACGTCTTCATATCGACCCACGTTGGCGTGCACCTCCGGTATTTTAACAGTGACAAAGAAGCTGACATTAGCTCCGGCACGGAGGCCGGCTGGACTCCCGAATAAATCTAGGAATTTCAGCCGCCGTAAGTGCTGCGACGGATCCATCTCTTAAAATGTGCTGATAACAGTAAAGAGGTGGGAGAGCGATGGCGTGGGGGGGGGCGCGGGAGGGGGGCAGCAGCGGCGTGACGCAGAAAAATGGAGGTGTGAGTAGATGAGGGGGAGAAGGAGCTCTCCTCGTTCCTCCCACTCCAGACAAATGGTACGGTCCAAGGTTGGAGCGGCATTAAGTGGATTGGACAAATGGATCCCTGCAGAGGGACCTGCAGGTGTCCCGGCCAAACACACACACACACACACACACACACACACACACACACACACGCGTGGCCACGCCCCCGGAGGGGGAGGCTGCCAGGAAGACTTTTGCTTGGTCAGTAAACTGTTGACCGTCCTTGTCAGGGGAATGTTTATGTAGCTGGCCACCGGCCTGGCGAGGCTGGACGGGAGACGAAAGAGAGGCGTGGCCATGAATAATGACACCACCGAAGAAGAATCATGCAGAAAATGAAGGGAAAGAGCATATTTAAAGACACCGTAGGGGCAGGAGCAGAGCGGGGGGGGGGTTAAAGGCTTGGCCACTCGCCATCGCCGTCGCACAGCTGGTCAAACAGTCGTTGGCAGGCTGGAGAGCAGGCGGCAAGGGCGGGCGAAAGCTGCCCGGGATCGTCCAGAACTGGGCATCGGCCAGTGACCCCGAGGCCCACCTGCGGCCCCCCCGCCCATGAAAGGTGGGATGTTTGTAACCTGGCTGTCGGCTCTGGCGTTAAAACCCAGGAAAAGCAGCAGAGCAGCCCTCACATCCAGTCGGGATAAACTCGTAACTTCCTCACGCTTCCCGGCTCGTTTATTCCAACTACGCACCTCATCCAGGAATGTTCCCCATCTCAAGCCACACCTGAGCCGCTGGTGGGGGTGGGGCAGGGGGCGGGGCGGTGACATGGCTGGGGCGGGGTAGTGACACGACTGGGGGCGGGGCAGGGGCGGGGCGGTGACATGGCTGGGGGCGGGGCCGACAACACAAAGTGAAGACATTGCTTTGATCTGCGCTTGTTTGAAGACAGATGTTTTTTCTGGGGCGAAGTGCTGGGAAAAAGAAACGGTTTTAATGTTCCAGGTGCCAGCTCCGGCCTGGGCTTCATCTCTCTGCGCAGGTGTGTTTTCCTGGGGGGGGTCGCGCTGACGCAGGGTTGTTGATGTCAGCAGCCGTAGCCGCCACCTGCTCCTGTGGTTGGGGTTGCCAGGCCACTGGACATTTCCAGGATGGTCCTGGAATACCCTGGAAACTTCAAAATTCCTTTATTCCAGGAAAGGGTTCTCACTCCATGGATTACCAGCGCGTGCACGAGGAGGGACGATGCGCAAACCCGACCGTGCGAGGAAAATCGATGTTTAGGGCGGACTCGCAGGTCGGCACGGCCGCGATGGATCCGGCATTGACGCGTATCGACGCAGCCGCCAAATCTGTCAGGAGTTCAAGCCGCTCGATCTTGGCGTTCCGGGCGGCCTCCGATCCCGACTAAACCCCAAGGTCAAGCGACACGCGTAGCCGCGTCGATACGGAAGCCCTTGTTTTCTCAGACTGGGCGCTTCCCAACACGCCA
>NW_021821619.1:0-12500 GCF_901000725.2 Takifugu rubripes | reverse complement strand
GGAAAGGGTGAAGCAACAGACACAGAGGAAAGGGAAAAGGGATGAACTGAAGTGGGACGCTGCAGGACTCTTAGTGAGCAGAAGTCCGATCATCTTCGCGCTGCTAGCAGTGATGCTAACAGTGATGCTAGCAGTGATGCTAACAGTGATGCTAACAGTGATGCTAGCCGTGATGCTAACAGTGAGCGCTGACCCTACGGCCCTGCGTTATAATGGAGATCCTGACCCCTCAGGTCCGGAAACGTCAGGTATTAGCCGGGAACGACCGGTCCGATGCGTGGAGAGGCCGCTCCGACTCTCTTCCCGCCCTGTTTCTGGGGCGGTTTTAACCTCCGAGGCCTCAGCCGTCCCCACGTGGTCTCAGCCTCCGTCCGGCAGCCGGAGCGCTGGAGCGCTCGTCTGTCCGGGGGAGCAACAGAGGGAGGAAGAGGGCGCTTTCATGTCCTTTTTGATTATTATTCCCATTTTCTCATTGGCTCTTGCTCCGCTCCTTCCTGTCTGGCGTTCCCGCTCCAGGCTCTGCATCTCCAGGGGCCTGCCTTCCACATCAGACAGGATTCGCTCGCTCCTTCTTCTTCTTCCTCTTCTTCTTCTCTCTATATCGTGGTTCTGATGTCGATTCCGCGTTTGATTCCGTTGTGTTTGACTGCGCCTCCTTTTACTCCGAATACCGGCAGAAGGTGGAACGCCAGAGGGAGATGAGTGGAGGAGGAGCTGAAGCAAAGATCAGACGTGGCGGCAGAAGAAGGAAGCGCTTCGTTTTTAGCCGTTTTTGCCCCCCCGCGCTTGTGTATCTGAGGATGTTTTAGCAGGAGAACACGATGCTCAATCACGATGCTCCTGTTTTCATCTTTCCTGGCAGCTTTGTTGTGAGCGGAGACGCCGCCAGAACTTTACAGGAAGCTTTAAAGTAATCTGGGATGTCTTACCTCCTTTTATCAGGCGGGCTTTGGGATGGCGGCAGCTGCGTTAGCGACGTGCGCGGCAGAACTGAACTAGCTGGGATGCTACCTGAAGGGTTGCGTAGCAGTCAGGAGCACAGCTAGTGGATGCTAACGATAGCGTGGAAGCTAGGCGCTGGGAGACAAATGTGGACTCGCTGACAATCAGGCTACCTGCTGTATCATCACCCATCAGATGGACTCAACAGATGTTGGTGATATCACGTCCATAAATCAGCACGCCGCCGCCGCCGCCCTCGGCGTCTTCAATCATCCGGGCTCTCCTCTGGTCGTTTTCTCTCTTATTAATTCTTTACATTCATCACTGACCGACCAAACGTGAGCGCCGATGCTTCTCGGTTTTCCTCTCCGCTCGTGTCGGATCAGTTTATTATTCACACGCCGGCTCGGAGGCCGAAGCTGAAGTGAAATGAGTTGTGAAGCGGCGGCGCGCGCTTGGCTGCGCAGCAGCTATCTTGTTTATTTATTTGTTTATTTATTTATCTGAGGCTTTGGTGCCCTGCAGCTTAATGTCCGTCCATCCATCCCTCTCTTTCCTTCGGCTGTAACATCTTCCCGGCACACGGAGGGAATTTCTTCACATTTGACACAAAATAAACTTGTTTTTTATTTGGTGAGAGCACAGAAGTAAGCAGCTAACGACTGTTTTAGCATGACTGTTACAAAGGTGAGGGGCGAGACAAGAACAGCTAGCTTCCGCGTGAGGTGCGGCTAATTTGCTGACATTATGACATTATGTTTAGCTTAGCAGCACAAACATTCCAAGTGTGTTTCTGGAACATTAACGGATGCAAAGGTTACGTCCCGCCCTGCTAATGTCTCATAATTGCTCATTTAGAGCCACGAGCGATCGAACGTGCCAACGCCTCTTTTGGAATATTCGTTATAGTTGGAGGTCCGGTTTAGGGTGGTCTTCCTGGGTCGGCCCGGTCCGTTTACGCTAACGCTGGACTAGCATCAGGACACTTCCCGGGCTTCTGAGCTAAAGTTCTGCTCTATTTTTCTCCCCGCTCCGCCGCCTCCTTCACTCATCCTGCCACGGCCGCTCCGAGCGGCGCTCAGATTGATCCGAACTTCCGCGCTCTGCCCAGCAGCGGCGTATCGATCACGCGGGAGGTGGGAGGAGAGGCGGGAGGACGTAGCCGGAGGAGGCGCGCTGCCTCCTCGGCCGTCTCGGAGCCTCGGAACAATGATGAGCGAGGCAGGAGGAGACAGATGGAGGAGCTGTGATGTCAGCGCTCCCTGACAGGTTCTCTCAGCCGCGGCGGGAACAGACAGTACTTTCTCCGTGATGAAGTGAGGGAAGTGAGCGTAAAGGTGGGAATGAGGGGGCCGTCTCCGACCCCGGATCACCATCTGCCCCGGCGGATCCAAACAGGCAGATCTGGGAGAGCCGGTGTTTCTTTATAATGACATGAAGCTAACGCTAGCGCTGTTAGCCAGCACGCCGAGCGGGACGGGTGCCGAGTGAGCCGGGGTTTGACGTTCCCAGGAAGCTCCCGGTGCCCCGGCATCGGACACGCTTGCAGCCACGAAGTGGACGACCCCCCCCCCCACCGACGCGCGCCGCTAAGCTAAACGCTCGGGCCTCGTTGATGGTGCCGGGTCCACTTATCCGCACGGATCTCTCCTAACTTAGTCTGGGACTGATGCTCGTGAGGTCTGAGGTCGGAATCTCGGGCTTTTAGAGGCCTTTCAGCTCCGCCCTGCCGGGATAATGGCGTCGCTCTCCCCGGAGGTCAGAAACCCTTCGTCTACCTCCTCCTTCCATCCGTAGGTGTCACCATCACCATTAGCCCCCCCCCCACGCCTTCAGAACCACCCCCCACCAGACCCTCCATCGCTCTGCCCTGTCACTGCCAGAGTCTCTCCCCCTTCCATCTCCCGGCTCCAAACACATCCTCTCCTCCGGCCGCAGCTCTTCCAGCCTCATTGTGAGAATACGGAAAAGAGCGCGGGGGGGGGGGGGGGGGGGGCAGAAGGGGGGGGGGGCAGAAGGTGAGTCCAGGGAGGGCATATTTTAGAGAAACTGGGGCACGGTCGGGATGGTGGCCAGAACTATCCAGACAGACTTTAGGAGGAGTTGTGTTTTATAGCTTCTAGTGTGGTCCGGGGGGGGTAGGGGTGGGGGGGGGGGTGTGTCTACCACTGAAGCCAAGTGCAGCTATCCACTGGCCTAAGTGGTGGGGGGGGGTCACAGGGGACAGCTGACCGCGAACAGAACCGCTGTAAAAACATGCAAACAAAGACAAAAGCTCTCTGCCTCACGCTCACGTGCGCGCCCACGTGCACGCCCGCACCGGTTTGCCCTCTGTTTCAGCCCAGCGAACAAAAGGAGCGCGGGGGGGGGGGAGATGGGGGGGGGGGGGGGGGGGGTCGAAGCCATTAGGAGCCTTATTACTTTTTTATCAGAAACGGGAGAATCGCCTCGTCAAATATAGAGGAAAAGAGGAGTAAAAGTGGGAGGGGCCGGGGGAGGGGGGGGGCGGTGTGTGTGTGTGTGTGTGTGGGGGGGGGTCAGGGGGGGTCCACATAAAAGCCTAATAGAGCTGTGGGAAGAGGCCCTGCTGGTGAAACCACACCAGCATCTGGAAAAAAGAATCAAATTCTTACACATCAGCTCGGTGGCTTGTAAGTCGCCCCCCCCCCCCCCCCAGCCAGTCCCTTTACTGTGTGTGTGTGTGTGTGTGTGTGTGTGTTGGGCCCCATTACAGCTTTTGAGGATGTTTAACTGTGTGTGCGGAGCGCTAATGCTAATGAACGGGCTGCAGCGGAGGACTCGGGGACGAGCGGATCGATGCTGCCGATGGCGCGCGCTTATTATGGGCTGCGGATTAAAGTGTTATTTACATTTAAGGCGTGTTTCCCAGTATTTAACAGGCCCGTATTCGCCTATAATCAAAGTAAAACGTCCCGGCTACGCAGCCCTGATGCGTTAGCTGCGTCAGCTATTAAAATAGCTTAGCATCATTCACTGATTTATTGATACGTCCCACAAGGGAAGGTTCTAAGATTATTGGATGCTTCAGGTAAGCGTTTGCTGCCCCCCCCCCAACCGAACTGCACCTGCAGGAGGAAACGCAGCATTTTGTGTTTGTCTTTCCCTGCAGATTAGCTAGCAAATGCTAACCCTCTTCAGCGGGGTCAGAGTTGAGCTTGCACTTCAAAGCCCTCGCTCCAGATTGCCCAACTCCCCCCCCACCCCCCCCGACACTCACGAGCTGGAGGGGATGTATCATCTTCAAATGAGGAGGCCTCTTATAGGAAGCAGGGCGAGCCGACTGGAATGCTAATTGTCCTGCCCGACTCCTGGAAAAGCAATAAGAAATGAAACCATCTCAGCACACACACACACACACACACACACACACACACACACACACACACACGGATATTGCTGTGCTGGTGTTTTGCATAAGTCCTCTGTTGTTGACTTGAGTCTCGTTTAAGAGTCGTGAGGCTCCGCCCCCCCCCCCTCAGAACCGGTGATACCCTGATAATGCCGTGACCGGACCGTCCGTCAGAACTCCGTGGAGCTGGGAGAGGCTTCCATTCCCGGTGTGGAGTGTTAGCCGACCGAGGCAGCAGCGTGGGATGAGGAGCGGGGAGGTTAGCGGTTAGCGGCCCGTGCTAACGAGGGCTCAGAGGGGGGGTCAGTCCGGGAGGTCAGTCCATCCTCGCTCTCTTCCTCCTGTTCCGGGTCTCTTGGATCTTTGGTCCGCGCTCCCAAGTGGCAGCGGATTTGAAGCGGGAGAACAGCCTGTGCTTAATCCATCTTTTATTCATTGATTTATTGTTCTTTTATTATTATTACTGTGATTCCACGGAGAACTCCCGCCCCCGCTGCTGTTGCCCTCTCGACATTACTCCATAAAATATTCCCACTCTCCCGTTTTATCCACTAAACGGCTCTGGAATATTCACTTTTGTGGCCATGTTCAGCTTAATCCCGATGCACCAAACACACCTGGACTCTGTTTCCCTTCGTCTCGGATTGATCAAACCACCTGTGGCCTTTCAGGAACGCCGCCTCCGGAATCTGCTCGGTCCCTGATGTATATCCATAGGAGCGCCTGGCGGAGGATAAAGGAGCACGGTGGCGTTTTCCACCCAACAAAGGCAACAAAGCTGCCTGGGATTCATTTATCTCCGGGAGTGTGTGTGGCGGATCCAGGAAAACAGAATCCCAATATTCGAGTCCCTAATGGAAATAAAGCAAATCCTGATGGATGCTTGAGGAGGAGATTAAAGTCTGTGGTTCCTGGAGCCTCCTGCTGCCCGTCGTCTGAGCGTTGGGGTCATTTTCCCGCATCCTTGGATCAGCTCGGAACGCTGCGAGTACGGAATCATCTCCACCGGCTCTGAGTCCGCCCCTCTTCTCCCCCTCAAAGACCCAGTCCTGGTCCCACCGGGTCCCGGGGCCCAAAGAGTTCTGATGAACAGTGAAGCAACATCCCGACCTCAAAGTCGTCACGATGGAGGAGATATTAGGCAGAATGTGTGTGTGTGTGTGTGTGTGTGTGTGTGAGTGTGTGTGTGAGTGGTTGGGGTCCACGTGCACGTGCGTCAGCGCTTCACGTTTCTGGGTTGAGAAACGTCCCGCTTCGCTCCAACGGCGATCCGTCACGTGCACGCGATCCGTCACGTGCACGCGCGTGTTCAACCCGCCTGACGACACGCTGAGGAACACAAATAAGGCGGCGGATTAGTCCTGGCAGGTGCGAACACCAGCGCCGATCATGTGTGCACGTCAGACATCCTGACACGTTCTCATGCCCCGTCCCCCCCTGTCCCCCCCCCCCCCCCCCCCCCCCCCCCCCCCCCCCCCCCATCACTGAGCCCCCCCCCATGCTAATCCTGCAGCCTGGTGCGCGCTCGTTACGGCTTTGCTGACAGTAACAGCAGATCCGGAGCAGCAGAAGTAAATCTCAGGCTTAAACCCACGCGCTCCAGTGTCCCTCAGCACCTCCGGTCCTGCTCCTGCTCCTGCTCCTGCTCCGGTCCTGCTCCTGCTCCTGCTCCTGCTCCTGCTCCTGCTCCTGCTCCTGCTCCTGCTCCTGCTCCTCATCCTCTCCGGTCCTGCTCCTCATCCTCTCCAGTCCTGCTCCTCATCCTCTCCGGTCCTGCTCCTCATCCTCTCCGGTCCTGCTCCTGCTCCTCATCCTCTCCGGTCCTGCTTCTGCTTCTGCTCCTCATCCTCTCCGGTCCTGCTCCTGCTCCTGCTCCTGCTCCTGCTCCTGCTCCTCATCCTCTCCGGTCCTGCTCCTCATCCTCTCCGGTCCTGCTCCTCATCCTCTCCAGTCCTGCTCCTCATCCTCTCCAGTCCTGCTCCTCATCCTCTCCGGTCCTGCTTCTGCTCCTCATCCTCTCCGGTCCTGCTCCTGCTCCTGCTCCTGCTCCTCATCCTCTCCGGTCCTTGGCTTGGCCCCCGTTTCCTTGTTGTGGTCGTGTTCCTCTCGATCCTCTGAGGAGCCGAGCGGCTGATTGATGATTCGCCATCTGGCTGCGAGTCGTTGACGCCGAACTTCTTCATCCGTGATGGATGATCGGAGTGGAATCAACTCCTTCCTGTCGTCACTTCGGAGTGCCACTGTGTGGCTTCCTGCTCGGAACCACTGCGCATCGTCTTGCTCCCAGTAAACATCTCCACCTCAGGGAACGTTGAAGAGGGAACGCTGAAGAGGGAACGTTGAAGAGGGAACGCTGAGGAGGGAACGCTGAAGAGGGAACGCTGAAGAGGGAACGTTGGCCTCTGACGTCGGAAGAGCGGCTCTTTGCTCAACAATCTCACCTGAGAGTCGGTCTCATACCGTCCCTACGTGCTAATCAAACCCGCGCGCTAATGTGCACAGCTGCATCACCTCACGTTCCCTGAAGCAAGCGGAGCGTTCAGCGTTCCAGGGGGGCGGGGCCACGTTCCAGGTGTCGGCAGATAGCGGCTCTGCGGGAGAAACTGACCTTTGACCCGGTCTCAAACAGGAGCTGAGCAGCTGGATGGACATCGTTGCCGTGCGGAGGCGCGGCAGCGCTCTGTAATATCCCGTGGAGCGGCGCCGGGAGGACGCCGGGATTATCGTCCGGCTGGATTAGGGCCGGCTCCCTCCGCCACATCTGCTCCGCCACAGCGGCAGATTACAGGGAGAGCACATGCTCCGTTACAAACACACGGGCACAGGATGTAATCTCGTCAAGCGATTAGGATCCGTTTTGTCTCCCCACACGAATGAAAAGAACAAAGGACAAAGAACAAAGGAGTTGAAAGGGGGAGTTGTCGGAGGCCAGATTGGTTCTTTTTCTCACCTCTTAACTGGAGCCGCACGACATGGGGGGTGTAGGTCCGGACAAGGAGAAGGGGGCCACCAAAGCCGCAGCTCCTGGTGGCCCCCCCACTGGTCCTGCTGCCAGCTTTAGATGCTGGATTGGCGGCGTCTGGGTCCTGGAGCTCCTTTCATGCTCCTTTAAACACTCCTGCCTGGTTCTGAGCCGGGTCAGAGGTCAGCTACACACCTACAAAACAAGGATCGAGCAGGTCAGGGCCACATTTCATCATCTCCCACTTGCGCTGCAGCCTAGCTGCCTTTAGCATTTTGGTGGACTAGCGCAAGGTGACGCGCACGTTGCTCCGCTGAGCCATTAATTAGCCTAACGAGGATACGACAGTGCAGTTTAAGGTCTCTCGCTCTCTCTCTCTCCTTTAACAATAGTCCTATATTCCCTGCAAACAAACATGTGCACACGCCATCTCCTGAACACACACGAACGTGTCTGCAGAGACGTACGCGTGCTCCCCGCCACCCACCGCTAATTAGCCGCTAATTATCCAGGCACGTGTAAACAATCTCAGCAGATGGCAGCAGCCGCGGCGTTAGCGCTAATGACCTTGAGCCGCGCGAGGCCGCGGGCTTCCATTCAGGAGCGGCCTCGCGCTTTACGACATGCAGCATTATCGTTAAATGCTACGCTCGTGCCCCCCCCCATCCCGACCAAGGTTACCAAACCAGCTGCCATGAAGGCCGGGAGGTGGGTCGGTTGCATCTCCCACCATTTTGGTGGTTTCCAGGTCACCGCTGGGGGGTGAGTTGGATATGAACCACGCTGCCCCTGATACGCTCGCACGTATGGATTTACCCTCCTGCTTCAGGAGCATTTGCATCCTTTTCCCTGCTAAGGAAGCTAAGGAAGTAGCGGGACCTGCAGCCGAGAGCGACCCCGAGTGCTCTTCCACCACGCTTGAGGATCACGTGGGAGTGAGGCCGGTTTTAAAGTCATCGTTCACATGGAAATGGGATGTACACAACCAAGATGGGAGGTGGAAGTGGATCCTGTCTAATATTCATGGGTTTTTAGATCACTCGTGTTTCCGTTTCTCATTAAAATTCATCGTTACTAGCATGCTAGCGGGCGATGACCTCATTGGGCGACTTCCTGAAGGTGTCCTCCATCGGGATAAAATCCGAGGCGTGGTTGACGGCGCGCGCGTCGCCGTGCCGACTTATCGCCGTTCAGGAAGCGCGCAATTCCTCTGTAATGGAACGGGATGAAATGCTAACGCTTCACTTTTAGTCCGCTAAGTTCTCTGACTCCCTGAACAGAGGGATGAATGAAAACTGCCATGGAAACGGGGAATAATTACAATTTGCTCTTCGCTGTCCTCTGCCTTCCCTTTGTTAGCGTGATTCTTCGGTCTACGCTGACATTTCCTACAATAGCTACTGGAAAAAGCGCCTTAATAAAGGCGCCCGTCTTCACACACCTTTAAAAACAACAGTGGAGGGAAAAGAGCCCTCTCAGATGTTCCACCCCCCCCCCTCCCCCCTTAAGGCTAATTGGATCCGGTTCTCTCTATTTCCGTCTTTCCTGAAACTGCGACACTTTCAGTAAAAATGCTGCTAATTTCTGCGTCCCTATTTCCTCTGGCTCCGCGCCCGCTAGCTTCAGAGCTATGAAAGAGTGAAAGAAAGGTGAGCAAAGAACGACCCCCCCCCCCCCCCCCCCCCCTTTAAATGGCAGAGGCTCCTCTCTTTGAACGGACCTCGTCCCTTCATCTCAGCCGGTCCGGCCCGGCTCCGGCCGTGGCCGTTCTGCCCTTTTCCTCACAATGGCGACGCTTTTATTTCCAGAACAATGTGGCTCAGAGCTCCAACTGGATCTCATCTGCATCAGAAAAGAAGCCTGATGTGGACCCGGAGGACCTCATGTGGACCCGGAGGACCTGTGTGGACCCGGAGGACCTCATGTGGACCCGGAGGACCACATGTGGACCCGGAGGACCACGTGTGGACCCGGTGGACCACGAGCAGCCCCAAATTGTGACTTAATCCTAGAACTGTTGGCCTGTTTCCTGATGATCAAAGCCGTTATCTTGGCTTTGATCTGGGGAAGATCCAACGTCAAAGTCCTTCCAGAATCTAGACTCCGGTTTCTGGACCGTCCTTGAGTTGATTCCCAAAAAGACAAACAAACACCTGCTGTCACATGACCTCCGTGGTGACCAGACGGCTGCTGAGCGGAATTCAAAGGGCTGAACGGACACGTGTCGGTTGGTCCCGGTCCAGATCCCCCCTGGTGATCTGAGGTGGTCCTGGTCTAAACTGGCCCCAGCACTGACGTCATCCCGGCTCTTCGGTTCCGGCAGGAACTGGTCGGAGCAGGAGGGCAAACTCATTTTCTGAGTGCAGCTTGGTACCGGGGGGGCGGGGGGGGGGGGGGGGGGGGGGGGGGGGGGGGTTAAGGTTAATCTTGTTTCCTTTGTTCTCGGGCTGATGAGCACCGGACTCTCAGAGGACGGGGGGGATTTCTCCGGCGTTTAAGGCAGATTAGGCGCCGATAAATCGCCCTGTCGTGTTTGTTTCTGCTCCCGTTTCCACGTCAACGTGCGGAATTCTGCGGAATTCTGCGGAGCGCCGAGCAAATGAGGAGTTTTAAAGGGGCAGCAGAACTGAAATAAAGCCACCCCTCCTGGCTCCCTCGCCACTCTGACCCCAGCCGAACGAGGCGCCCTTCCGGCCCGCCGGGACCTTATGGAGCCTCTGGAAGCCGGAGGCCGGAGGCCGGAGAGCCTCTCGTGTAAATGGAATGTGAAAACTGCACCTTTTTTTTTTCAATAAAGTGTCGAGAGTCCGCCGACGGACAGACGCTCATCAAGCAGCAGCACGGACCTGTCAATCACCCCACAGCCAATATGGCTCCAATGACACAGCCGTCAGTCACCTGAGGGGGAGGGAGGGGGAGGGAGGGGGACACATGATCCCGGCGGGGCTGCGATGAGGAGCAGGAACCGGCGACGGAACTGGTTCCTGCTTTAGTCCCTGAAGAGGAGGAGAAGATGAGGAATGGGAGAGGATGAAGAACAGGGAGGTGCTGCATCAGAGGTCCGCACACGGAGCCGGTGATGATCGGTGGACGGGCTCGTCCTGTCCTCGTTAGCGTTGTTAGCTAACCCGGCTGGTGCTTGGTGGACGGGCTCGTCCTGTCCTCGTTAGCGTTGTTAGCTAAGCCGGCTGGTGCTTGGTGGATGGGCTCGTCCTGTCCTCGTTAGCGTTGTTAGCTAAGCCGGCTGGTGCTTGGTGGACGGGCTCGTCCTGTCCTCGTTAGCGTTGTTAGCTAACCCGGCTGGTGCTTGGTGGACGGGCTCGTCCTGTCCTCGTTAGCGTTGTTAGCTAACCCGGCTGGTGCTTGGTGGACGGGCTCGTCCTGTCCTCGTTAGCGTTGTTAGCTAACCCGGCTGGTGCTTGGTGGACGGGCTCGTCCTGTCCTCGTTAGCGTTGTTAGCTAACCCGGCTGGTGCTTGGTGGACGGGCTCGTCCTGTCCTCGTTAGCGTTGTTAGCCAACCCGGTTGTTGCTTGGTGGATGGGCTCGTCCTGTCCTCGTTAGCGTTGTTAGCTAACCCGGCTGGTGCTTGGTGGACGGGCTCGTCCTGTCCTCGTTAGCGTTGTTAGCTAACCCGGCTGGTGCTTGGTGGACGGGCTCGTCCTGTCCTCGTTAGCGTTGTTAGCTAACCCGGCTGGTGCTGGTGGGCTAGTCCTGATCTCGTTAGCATTGTTAGCCAACCCGGTTGTTGCCTGGTGGACCTGGGAATCCAAAAGCTTGATTTATTTATTAGGATTCCATCTCTTCTCTCCATCCTCTCTCTCCACCCAACAATTGTTCCTTTATTATGGTTTGAGCGTCAGGAACTTTGTTTCTGGATCAAGCCTGAGCAGCAGAGTCGGACAGTAAATTGGCACTTCTGTTGCTTTAGCCCCCCCCAGTCCCCGCTCCCGTGACCCCGCTGCATCTTAATTAAATGCAAAATGAGGAGAAAAAAACACATTTATTGGAGACAAAAACCAGCCTGATGTTACGACTCAATTTGGGATTTTTACTCAGTAATGATGTGTAATCATTGACATTGATTAGCCCGAGAGGAGGGTGAATTGTGATTATTGTGAGGGAATGGAAAGGAGGGGGAGGAGTGTGTGTGTGTGTGTGTGTGTGTGTGTGTGTGTGTGTGTGTGTTGGGGGGGGGGGGGGGGGGTTCAGAGAAAAGCAGAAGGTAAGATGAGCTAATTGGCTCCCTGTGCAGTGAACGGCCACGTCATCCTGTTAGCTTTATTAAGACGTGTCCTTCATTAGGTCAGGACAACGGGGGGGGGGGGGCGGAGCAAGTGTCTGCATGCATGTTTACAGTTGGGGGGGGCATTGTTTATATATGCCTCTGTAGCAATCGTGAGAATGAGAGGAACCAGAGACACCAACGGAGAGCGAAATGGAGACTGTGTGTGTGTCTGTGTGTGTGTGAGACTGTACTCAGGACTGAGCTCCTTCTTTATGTACGCTGTATCGACACGCTTTTGAGCACACGTGGGGCCCCCGGCCCGGGCGCCCCCGGTGGCCCCCCCCGGCGCCGCCTTGATGGACGGCGGACGGCTGTGCACCTTTTCGCTTTATCTGCCGAGGCGAAGAAAGTGTCGCACGTCGTCATACAGTCGGATATAAATAAAAAAATGAGTGAGGTCCGACGTGACACTTCAGCGTTCCCGCGCGAGCTTTGTGTCAATGTCACCAGAGACACGGAATAAAAGCATCACACACACACACACACACACACACCACACACAAAACCTGTTAAAACTCCATTTATTGTTGGAACCAAACTAGCCTGTCCAACCAACGGCTCCAGGAATGACAAGGACTGTATAAAAATCCCATTCTGGGGACTTTAAAGATCGTAATAAGGCTGTGAAGTGGAGCTTTTCCCCGCCGCTCTCCTCGCCACGGCCCCGGAGAGTAATGGCGCCCGCTGTCACAGTCGGCCGCGCGTCGGCCGTCGCTAATCATTTCCTCTTTGTGATTGAAAAGTCAGTGAATCATTTTGGAAATAATTTGTTTCCGTGTTCTCTCACTGTAATTATCAAGTGCGTCACGGGAGGAAAAAAATAAAAAAAGCGCTTCCGGGCGGCGCCGGGGCTCGGGATGCTTTGGAGCAGGATAGACGTATACGTGGAACGCGGTTGAAACAGGAAAGTCCTTTCCGGTGTGGTGTGGATGTTTTGGGG
>NW_021821618.1:0-49596 GCF_901000725.2 Takifugu rubripes | reverse complement strand
GGTTTTCTGAAACCTCCAGCCAGGTTTTATTAAGCTGCTATAATTGGCTGCCCTTTCTATGCTCAGCGGTGTGCTGGGATGCTGGGAGTCTCATTTGTGTGACTGTATGTTAAAAAGCATCATCTGTGACATTAAATCAAAATGACGGTATTGAGTCCCGGTAGATCTTTGTTCATTGGCATTTTCTGTGAGAGTTTTCCATGATTCTAATATACCAGTGGGCTTCTCTGTCAGCACCTCTGCGGCTGTCAACAATTCAGGCCTGTAAGTCCGTCATATGTGACAAAAACCAGCAGCTGTTTCTAAGGTTGCCCTCATTTCCATACTGCTCTCTTCAATGTTTCACACCTGCCTGTTCTGTTTTGTTTCGCATTTCATCGTGTTTGCTGCCGTCGGACTGTATTTTTCAAACCGACAAGTTAATTCACGAAGTGTCAAGAACAAAATAGTGATGAAACTGCTGTGGGACCGAGGAAACAGTGACACCGTTCAGGACACTGTTCTCCCTCAGGTGGCCAAAGAGGAGCGGTAACAGAGGATGATAAGGATTTGCTCACTATGCAGAAAAACACTGCTGATCTCTCATATTTAGGATTTTGTTCGTTTTATTGCCTCTGCCTGCAAAAATGTAAACCCAAAGCAGGGTAACAGAGAGGATGATCTAGCTAGAACGGTGCGTCGCCATGTTCCTGTGGTAGCCCGGAACAGACAAACCTGACCATAAACTTTATTTTTTTGTTAAAATAATCATCATTTTGGGCATAAAATCCTCAGACAAATATAGACAATTAAAGTGTTTTCTTTTATGTTTGTGTGGATAATGTTAATGATTGTCATTCTGTTTTTGATTAATTCTACTGCCCCAAGTGGCCAGAAAGTAAAAGCACTTTGGTTCGACACTACTAATATTCACAATTCTACTAGTTGCTTACATTGGGTGTTAGTCTATGCTTAACATTCAGCTAAAACCAGTTAAATACAATAAAATATTATTTTCTGTTTCCAGGAACTCTAGAAAAGAGCTGAATGACATCCGATTTGAATTCACCCCTGGTAGAGGTAAGAAACCTGCCTGTATGGGTGTAAAAGTGCGTGTGTGTGCATGTGTGTGTGTGTGTGTGTGTGCAGTGCTTCACGGCAGTGTTTGAGCTCTTGACATATCTGTCTCAGTATCTAATGCGATAGCCTCTTGAGGAGAATCACGCTTGTCTTGTTATTCCTCCACCAGACACGGCTCACGGCGTCTCCCAGGAGCTGTTCTCAGCCGGCCTGGTCAACGGGCACGATGTTGTTGTTGGTAATGTTCTGCTCTACCGTGTTAAGAAAAACCCTACACTACCGAATCACATTTTTAAACTGATTACCTTCATTATGATTTTACTGTATCTCATCACTCATTATGTTTTATGATTTGCCCCCTGCTTCCCAGTTGCTGCTAACCTTCAGAAGATTATAGACAACCCAACTACCTACAAAGTTTTGACCTTTAGGCTGGTGAGTTTCGGCATGATTGATGGCTGACGACACCCCCCGGGTGGGTGCAGGTGCATCGCCATAAACAGCTCAGTGATGAAACAGCCTGTGACGGATGTTACAGCTGGAGTTATTAAAGTCACAAACAAAGCCAATAGTTTCAGCCTGTCATAGAGGCAGCGCTTTGATGATGTCACTTTCCTCTTTTGCTGATGACACCCAGGCATTTATTTGTCTACCAATGACGTAAGATCATTCAGTGATGTCCGAGAACTAGAGCAGAGTTTCTGAGGGAGAGAAGCAGAAACTTAATTCAGCCTGCTGTCTTCAGAAATCCTCTTCACTGATATTTTTGTTTAAGTACAAAGTTTTATTAGCATCATTGGTTGGGTATCTCTGTGTAAACAACATCTGCGCTTCAGCTCTGTGCACAGCATGTAGACATTTGCACATGCTTCCAGTTCCAGATGTTAACTCCTTTGCAAACAGTAAAAAAAGAGCATTTTCTCTCTGAGAATAGGAATAATTACCTTTGCTAGGGGAGCCGTTATTAAAGCTTTTAAGATGGAAAATGTATGGGGCCGAAGCAGCTTTGTAACTAAGAGCTTTCACCGCAGACTCACTCTTTCCAAGAGTCCTTTTGTGTGGATGTAAAAGGTGTAATATCTGTGAATCTCAGCATCAATTTTCAGGCAGGCTGGGCAGATTGGAACGAAAAAAAGGCACCTTCAGATCTAAAGATGCTGCTTTCGATATTATCTCGTTAATGGTGCATCTTAAAGTTGGTCTGTGTTCAGACGCTGCCAACAATACCACCTTCCCTGATTTAAGTGGGATTGTTAATGATGCTCCTTCAAGTGTTGAAAGTTAGCTGCAGCATGACGTCCCATTCAGCCACGCGAGCAGCGACGTGGGGGCAGATTCAGCACGGAGACAAAAGAAAGAGTGAAAAATGAACCTCCCCTCAGTATGTTCTCAACGCCAAATCCACTCAGCACCATTCGTCTCCGGCTGCAGAGATTTCTCAGGATTAGCTCTGTTGTTGGGAATTGCAGAATGGAAAAGAGTCCCCCTCTTGACCCTGCTGACGTGTTCCTCCTCCTTCTCCTCACAGGCATCCGGCTGCGATGACACTGAGATCCCCGACGAGGTGAAGCTGATCGGCTTTGCCCAGCTCAGTGTTAGCTGATCCCCCCCCCGGCAGGTGAGACTGGGGGGAGAAGTTCAGGGCACACAGACTGAGGAACACAGCACGAATTCCTTAACTCCCAGTACCATCCATTCCGACTCACTTCCTGCCTCACCCCCTCACCCCCACCGCTGTCCCCTGGCCTTCAGCGCACAACTGGAGATCAGGACACAACCCAGAAATCTAGAGACGTACTCAGGTTGTGGCACAAGGTGATTAAGATGTAGCCTTGAAAGATTTAGTGATGTTTTTTCTTTTCTTTTTATTTGACACCGTGTTACCTTTGCGTTCAGCCTTGACCTCATTATTTATTAAAAATGTATTTAATTTGATTGTTCATTTCTCATGGTTGAATTATTGCCAGTCTCATAACTCCAGTCACCAGAGGCGAATCCCTGAGGTCTCTAAATGTAACATTTATTTGTGGTTTGGTAAGCACATTTTTCCCCCTCACAAAAATGTAAAATGGAGAATAGATTGTATTTCTGCATTCCCACACTGGCACTGGAGAGTGCAGGAAACAAAATGAGACCTAGATGCTACTGTGTACAATTTGCTGCTCTCGACAGTGCAAAAGCTTCAGAATGTTGGAGGTGCCTTGTTGTTTTTTCCCTTTTTTTTTCCTGTGCCTAAGCGAGAAGGCAAAGAGTGAGAGCAGAGGCTGCCGGTGACCATTTCACACATGTCTGACAGCAGCAGATCCAATCTCACACGGTAACCTGCTAAGATGCACTTTTGGGTGGAGGGCGTGCACCTGTCAGACAGATGCTTGGCTCACGGAGACGTTAGCGTGCACCGTGTCATCAGACGAACATGCACGGACACGTGGTCGACTCTGCTCCGACGGATGTGTATTCAGACGGCAGGTTAACAGACAAAACCACAATAGTTGCATTTCTCGCTCCGTTCTGCTGCACTACAGAATTTATTGTTAGATTGTTTTGTTCTGTTTTTAATGTACTGACAATGCATCTGAAGATGAAACCAAAAGGCAACTACTGAAGGGACAGCCAACCATTTGTCCAACAGGCCCAAGAGTACTTAATAATCTGATGTGGTATATTACCTACAATTTACTATGGAATTCTTTGTTTTTTAAGTGTACAGTATGTGGGTTGTTTCGGCATATTACCAGTTCTTTCTCTGTAATCAAACAATGTCAATTTTTTTGAGTTGCGACAATAAAAATTGCTGATTTGCAAAGTGTGGAACCGCCTCATGTGCACAAAAACCTGTCATTTGAAAGTAGGAGGGTGTCAAAATTTGAGCAGATTTAAATTGTGAGAGAAGTTCATTCTCCAGAACCTCCAGAATGCAAAAACTGCCCAAAAAATGAGAGAAAAAATGAAAAGAGAGGAGAAACCCATCAGAAGGGGCATATTTTCGCTTATATTTTTTAAAATGATTTCCCTAATCTTTTAATGAAAAAAAAATCCCACTTTGAACGGCGCTTTGTTGAGGAATGCCATTTCGCTTTAGACACGTCTCCACAGAGTCCTTCTCTGTCCAGGCTTCAGTGATGACCTTCACCTCTGTTCTTTATGCTATAAAGAACTGCACATACGGCTTTGTTAACAAAACAAAACAAAACCAAAAACCCTTGCAAACGACACCTCAAAATAAACAACGGCTGGTCTATAAAGGACTTTTTTAATCAATGGCAACAACCCCTCACAGGATAGATGCCCTCACAGTAAACCCCACAAGAAAATGATCATTTGGCAACAAAAACTATATTTGTCTGCAGAAGAAAAGTTGCTTTAAGCAGATACATACGGCCGCTCACAGGTGATGAGCGACCTGTGTGCAGCATCCAAGAACCAGAGCAGCAGCGGGAGTGATGGAGAACTGGGAGAACAGTAACAGAAGAATGTAAAAAAATGCAAATGCATTAAAGTACAAACCATATAAAAACACCAGTTCCAGAAAGAAAAGTGCACAGTGAGGTCAGTTACAATGTGCAATGATTTTTATAATGAGATAAAATCCCGAGCTCGGTCAATGAAAGCTCCGCTGCAGCGGGCACTGCCAAACTGGTTTGTTGTTAAATATGATTAACATTTGCATCTCCAAATGCCAAATCTTCTAGATGCATCATGGTAATCCAATAGTTTATCGATGCCTCTGACAGAAACCGTCCTCTGGGGTCACGCATCTGCAGGAACGCGGCTGTGCTGAGTCAGCATCATGCGGCAGGTAGAGATCCAGTGTCTCGCCCAAGGTCACTTAAAATGGGCCAGAAAAAGTGCCAGAACAAAGGAGGGGGGTGAAGCCATCTCTGCACAGTATGATGGATATAAAAACTGCTGGAGCTGGAGTACAGGAACAGTCAATGACGCTGTGTTTTAACAATGCATGAGATTGTGCTCTTACGGGCCTCATGCACGCACAGAAATACACAAACATGGACGTCCATGAAAGCATCTGACTGAAGACTTGCAGCGACTCTGTAAGTTTCTTTTTTTTTTTTACATTAGTTAAAGTGATCTGGTAAGAAGATAAAAGGCCATTAACAATAAGAAGGTTCTTCCTCAGCACGCTCCCTGTTGCCTCCTAACACCTCAGGTGCTTCTTGCTGGACATGTCGTTCCAGATGCGGTGCATCTCCTCCGGGGGATCTGGTGCACAGTGATAACCCGTCGGTACCGCACAGACTGTAGGCCATTTTCCAATGATTAAATCCGCTGTTCTGATACGGATGGATGCCCAGCTTATGCAAACACAGTCCCACATACACGTCCTCCAGGTGCAACAGTCTCGTGTGCAGAGACGTCTTAAAGATGAGCTCGGCCACGTCGGCTGAGAACACGTAGCCGGTGCCCGAGCAGAAAGGCGGGTATTTGCTCTCGGGATACAAGTCCCTCGACATGTACCACTTACTGCGCATGTCGCGTATCGGCCCACCGTTTATAACATAGCCCGTGAAATACCTCCTTCTGGGCTTTGGTGGGCTTCAGGAGCTTGTAGATCAGATTGTCCATGTTAACAAAGATGTCGCTGTCTGTCTTCATGACATACTGAGCTTTGGGGCAGAAGGTGGCCACCCAGCGCATGCCCATCAAGGTTTTGAGCGTGAGGTTGTGGTAGGAATCGATGAAGTCCTCCACCACGATGTCGTGGAAGATCTGGCTCTCCTGGTCCACCATCTGGTTGAGGACTTCGTCGGTGTTCCTGCCCAACAGGAAGACGGTGAGGATGTGGACGTCGGCGAAGGTGCTCTCGTCCCCCCAGGTCTCCCGGATGGCCTGCCGTGCGTCAAACTCTTTGTGCGTGGTGCTGATGAGGATGACCAGGAAGGGCGTGATGCTTTCACACTTCTTGGGCTCATTGATGATGTATTCGAAGGCATGTGGGTTAAGGGTCCGGGTGCGGATGTTGGTGAAGGTGAGGTTTTTGTGAGGCTTCACAGTCTTGCGTATGGGGATGGACATGTGGCCCACATACGTGTAGGACGTCGGGCGGGATATGCTCAAGTACCACAGAGCGCTGGCCCAGCAGACCACGGTCAGTATGTACAAACATGAGACTTTTGAAGGCATTATGCTGCATTTAGATGTACTTTGTGACGCTGGCTCACAGGAGGCTTCTCTTTCATTAGTGATGTGTGCACGGGAGAGGCAGCGTGAAGCTGCTCATGGACACAGTCTGGCATTAATTGTCTATAAAGAATTATGTCACAGCCCTTCAAGTGAATGTGCAGCGTTTTTAGTCCCGCTCTCCGTTCACATCTGAAAGAGAGAAAGAGAAATTGCACATTAACTCCCAAAATGCACCATTCAAAGTCCCCCTCAACTAGTTTGCATAATAAATCACACGAGAGGACATTACTTCTTCCAATTCAAAGAAATAGGGCCACTCAAACATGAGTAAAGTCACGCAAAACCGCTAATTTTCAGTAAGTAAAGTAAGATGTCAGAGGAATGAGGAAGAGCTCCCTGAGCACATGCTACTTCATAAATAACCTTCATTACTGCAGAGACGCCGGAGAGAAACTTAATGAGTCAAACTCATCATTTGGATTCTCATAAATGGAATAATAAAAAAAATAAAAAATCCAACAACTAAATTTCAAAAAGCTATTTCATCTGCAGCAGTGATCACACACTGAGGAAAACAGGAACTGGACACCAAAGGATGTATTAAGAACCTGAAAAGAACCTGGAAAAAATTGGAAAGTGCACTGAAATCACTCACATTACAAGAATTGTAAGTTGTTATTCAGCTGCATCCTGAGACTGGCTGCAACGGGAAAGTTCACCATGATAATGAAACCGAAGCTGATTAGCATTTTAAAGCAATCATGTTCTCACATTAGTGACGAAACAACAATTCTAATGTTTACTACTCCAATCAAACATCCCAGACAAGACAAGTGGTGTCATAAAACCTACTATTTTACTGATGCATTAGGCCATTAACCGAACACTAATAATGCTAATTCTCCTCACTGTGCTGCGATGAGAATATCAGAGGAAAAGAAATATGAAACCTCATCACGTTTTATGCACTCTCCTCTACCGGTTTGAAGATTTAGGGATGATTGGGTGCAAAAGGAATCAAATCACATTTAGAGAGAAGAATCAATCTCATGTGTTTTTAGAATTCTGGAGAAAACCCGCGTGAGCATGAGGACGAGCCTGGCATTGAAACAGGAGGCTTCTTTCTACCGGGCAGCCTTAAAACCTTTCAAATGTTTATCTGAATCACACAGACGGAGTGAGTTCAATACGTGAAAAGGTGTCCCAATACAAAGACCTTTTATTAACAAGCGATTTATATTTTGTTCAACGTTAGGCTCTGCCTGTTGAATGATCCGCTGCGTCTCGCTGATGGCTTCACACTCTTTCGCTGTTTCACGCTGGGCAGGTTGCGTTCGCTGGGCTTTCAGAGCTTATGACAGAGAACAACTCCCCACTGGGGCGAAAATCAATGCAACAAGAATCCAAGAGAACGAATCTGGAGCGCTCTGAAGCTGAAGGTTTCGGTGGTAATCAACATATGGTTTGATGCTGTAGTTACGCTCTTGATATTGTCTCTAGGTTACACCTATTAAAGGAACGTTGCAGTAGATTGACTTCACAATAGATAGATTAACAACATATAGATATTAATAACAGTTAAAATGGCTCATTTCTAAGAACTGAATGTATCCCAGTCCTGCAATTATCTCACAACAGTTACAGAGCAGATGAGTGGGACATTTAAGGCCCAACACCAGGAGACAGAAGATGAAATGTTCTGAAGATGATTTCAAAGCTCTGTTTAGTGATGCAGTGCTGTGGGATCAGCAGCGTTCTTCATGACCCAACAGCAACAACCTGCATCCGTCAGCCTGCCCCCCCACGTGAGATGTCTGCGCTGATTTCCGGCTGCCTGGTTCAGCGTTCGTCCTCTGCGCGGCTGTTACCCCGGAGGATTGGATTTGGCACTGCTGTTATAATGCGACCGCTCTCCAGCGTGGACGCAGCGGCGCGTTTATCCGCTCGCCCTTGTGACATCACTGTCTGGCCACGGAAACCGGAAAAAAATCTGACTCTATTCTCCCGACTCCTGAGCAAATGTAGCCGGGATTATTGCTGGAAATCCGTGGAAAAACGGCTCTTTTGTGGCATCTCCTTCCTGTTCGCAGCAGCGAAACGCCTTTCAAATAAGTGACAGGCTCTGATTTAAATACGACACACTGATGTTCCTGAAGGTAACCCGCTGTGGGGTCGGGAATACATTTGATAGCAGCTTATTTTGGTTTTTAATTTGTACTCTCCTGTCTTGGGGAAAGCTTGTGCATCACTGCAGGTATTTTCTCCACATCAAACAGCTGCTCCCATTCGTGAAATTACGAGAGGTCTCAGGGGATGTGGAGGAGCACACACCTCGTTCCCTTTAACAACCCAGACGCACCAAACTAAAGAAGCGTCCTGTTTCAGAGCGAATGTCTTGAAACTGACTGACTGGTGCACGACGTGCGACGCCACCCTCCCGGTGAATGTCTGCCTTCAATGACTTCAGCACGAGACAAAGATTTGGAACAGGAGTTGAGCTTCAGCCGGCAGCTCTGAGGAACATCTGCAAGGGTTCACCATCGCACACCCAGCGTGGAAACCTCCCGGGGACGAGACTATGTGACTGTGCGTCGGTCCATCACAGATATCACAGATCTGAGACGGACAGACCGACAGTGGTGATGACGCGTGTCATGAAATGTCGCATGCAATAGGAGACACCACTGAAAAATGTAAAATACATGCTTTTTCCCCCATCCCTCTGTCTGGTACCAGATGAGACTTTGACATAACATTTTGTCTTCTACCAAAAAGTTCTGGCACCAATAACAGATATCCCTGTCACATCTCAGCGTCTGTATTCAGTTCTAGTTTAGGTTGGTGGAGCCCACAGGCTGATCAGCACATCTCTCTGCAGAACTACCATTCCAATCAGGCTCCATGAAAAGGACACAAGGTCCCAGGAATGGATGTGATGAACATGCCTGCACTGCTAACTGGCGCTTCAGGTCATGAAACATAGAAGAACCACAACAGAGGGGGGATGAGTTAGCCTATACTTGAAACAGAGACCAATTTATCAATGATTTATAATGTGGGGGAGGAAAAACTTGTCTGGAGAAGAGTGCAAAGACAGTCATTCATCAAAGGATGACATTTGTGTCTCCAAGCTCCAGGGGGAACCGTTGGTGGACCAGCCTGAAAGGACCATTACACTGTCCTCTGCACACGACAACGATACTTTGATTCATGGCCCCCTGACCGTCTATAGACAGGCCTATAAAGTGTTTTCCCAATAACAAAATCTCAGAGCTAATGGCAAGATTGGATTGACTGATTTATGAGGAGAGTCTGGGCTCCGAATGTGAAAGGATTATCTTGGCTTTTATTGGATGGAAGGCTTATTAAGATTGTTGACAAAACCCTCATTACGGTAATCTGACTTTGGTGATGAGTTTCATGATAAAAATCTGCGTTAATTCACTTTTCTCCTGGTTTTTATTTACGTTCCCCAAGTTTTCTGTTTTTTACCATCAGTTTAATCTTGTTTTTCATGAATTAACAGCGTCCCAACGATCCGCTTTGCATCTTGTGCGTTCATATATCATGGTATCACAACAATAAATGCAGTCTAAAAGTGCTGTAAACTGTTGTTAAATCCATATTTTAATATCAGGCGTACCTGGAGGTGGCACGGTGGTGTGGTGGTTAGCACTGTTTGCCTCAACAGCAAGAAGGCCCCGGTTCGATCCCCGGTTGGGACTGAGCCTGGGGACTTTCTGTGTGGAGTTTGCATGTTCTCCCTGTGCCTGCGTGGGGTTCTCTCCGGGTACTCCGGCTTCCGCCCACAGTCCAAAGACATGCATGATTGGGATTAGGCTAATTGGAAATTCTAAATTGCCCGTAGGTGTGAGAGTGAATGGTTGTCTGTCTATATTTGTTAGCCCTGCGATGACTGGCGTCCAGTCCAGGGTGTACCCTGCCTCCGCCCGTTGTGCTGGGATAGGCTCCAGCCCCCCCGCGACCCTCAGTGGAGGAACAAGCGGTAGAAAATGAGTGAGTGAGAGAGAGGCATACCTGGTGGAGCAGATTCTGATCTTTGGAAGGTCAAAGGCCAGAGTCCAGAACATCACTAAATGTTGATCATCTGTGTCTTGGCCCCCTTTCAAAATGTCATTAAAATCCACTCATGTTTCCGATATTTGGCAAAAGAAAGATAAATGCCAGCTGTCACATGACATACCTCCTAATTATCTCCATGTGACAGCTGGCGTTTGTCCGTCTGTCTGTCTGTTAGCAAAATAACTCAGAGTTATGAATGGATTTGAATGAAATTTTCAGGAATGCTGATGATGGGCCAAGGCACAGACGCGTCCAGGTTCCACTGGGACTTTGACCTTTGATCTTCCTAAGCCAAGAGGCTTTGATCATAAATCATGAGCTTGGTGGAGGTCTGTGCTCTCTGCGTGCATTTCTGGTTTCTGTGAACTAACCGCATGTAGTTGCCATGGTGACCAGTATCGGAAGCACTGAACAAATATAATAGCTAAATCTCCAAAAATGTCCTAATTTATGATATTTAGACTTCGAATCGATCACGTAAATCATGTAAATTCAATGACATTGTCAGAACGTCCTTCTCAATCTCAAATCATTTTAAATCCAAAAATAATCTTATTGCAGCCAAGAATGAAAGAAAATCTCAATTTTCAGTTTCTAGGCAACACCATTGTAGTTTTCCAACCTTTTTGTGTCTTGAATTAATTAGTCTTTGGAGAATCTCAATTCCCATATTCCCAACCTGGCCAGGATCCGGCCTTTCTGACGGCACCAGTTGGTAGGTTAACTTTTGTAACTACTTTTACAGCCAGAGCACATCCCAGTCCGTAAATAAAACATCAACATGTCTGAAACCACCAGGTTAATCTCCAGGTTTCACTGGCTGGTCAGAGCTATCGAAAAAGTCGGACCAAAAAAACGGAGGCAGAGCCATGGAAACTCCTGCCCGGGCGTCTTCCACAGGACTCAGTCTGCACCAGCAGGCTGTCTGTGATGAAAGAGCGGGAGCGGGAGGTTTTCAGAGACGAGCTGCAGACAAACGTCAAGCTCGAGTCCTGCTGGGATGATGCCAGTGTTCTTTCTGCTGTCATTTGTTCTCTCTGTTCTCTCAGACAGAATGGATGGATCTCTGCTGCTGTTGATGGGCTTTAACGGGTCGTACGCCTCCTATACGTGTGGTACGACAGCGTGCGGTTGTCTTTTCATCAGTATACAGACATTCAGCCGAACGGTTTGGTGCCGAGATAACAGATACCCTTTTTCTCCTCCAAACCCTGTGTTCTTTGAGTTGAGCACTGTTCTGTCGGGGCTGTTTCTGTGTCTTGTTTCAGTAATCGAAAGTGACAGACCCTCATTACAGCAGCCAGGAGACCAGATTAAGCAGGTCTCAACACTGCGCAGATCGGCTACCAGCCGCTCTCTCAAACTCTGCCGTCCAGCTAAAGATATAAACATGGGAGGAAATGTCGGCTTTTAAACGGCAGGCAGAGCTTTTTTTTTAACCTTAAATATTAAAAATAGATCACATCTTTTTGACATAAAGGAACAAATGTGGGTTTTTTTTGTCTTAATAGATTTCTAAAGATAATTAGCTCAATCGCTCAAAAATAACATATTTAAACATCTACAAACTGGGTTTGTTAAAGTAAAGCTACTATAGCCTGTCAGAACAACCTTTTATACATTTATAAACACTGATGCTTTATTACTAAGAGGAGAGATACATCTGAATTTATGAAAAACTCTTGTATTACAGAGGGAAGCCTTGAGGCAGTCTGAACAACCGTACAAGCAATTTATCTTCTTATTGTCTACAGCCTAAATGCACGTAGTTAATGGAGCAAGAATAAAGTGGCAATATTCTTTATTCCATAACCTTCCATGATAATCAATCAAATGCATGTGTCCCTGTTTTTCCAAGCCAAAACAAACAACCTTCCCTTCTTCTTGTCAGCAAACAACTGGCAACCTTTGAGTTGCAGCTGTTTTCAGAGCTATTTACAAGACTAGTAAGTAAGCTTGAAATAAATAATCTACATCATTAAACTCTGATTCTGTCCTTTAGATGGCGGGTTGTGCCGTCGGGGACAGCACAAATCAGCGGAGACGGTGGGGAGGTCTAAGAGGAGCTGCCTCTGTTGTTTGGCTCCAGTCCCTTTTAGCTTCCTTAACTAAACCTCAGTCATGGATTTGTCAGACTTTTTTTTTTCTCTCCTTAAAAATAGAGAAAGTTTTTGATCTGAAAAATGCTTGTGACGTTTATGCCGTGCTCTTCCTTTGTTTAGGAAGGCGGCAACATTAATATTCATGATCAAAGCATGCACCAGCCACCAGCAGCCAGAGCTAATAAAACAGACTTTAAAGAGTGATGAGGTTCATACGTGCAGCATGTCAGATGCAAAGAAATGACTCTGCTCTCAAGTATAATGTTGCCACAACCGGCTGAGCATTGGGTCACTAGGCTGGGCAAGATTCTAAAGGATTACATGAAATGTCAATAAAAGCCAGTGTCTAGTATCAAGAAATCTCCCAGCCCTTATACGACAAATCATTAAATCCTCTTACATTCAGATTAAAATGGGATCAGATGACATTTTAAAGGTATTATTAAGATAGTGAATTGATGATCTACGTGACGCACTTTCCTTCATTTATAAATCAATTTTATTGTGTTTTTAGGAGATCACATTCCAGCAGCTGTTCCATCAGCGTTAATGGAAAAGCTGTTTGTCTGCAGAGCCTCTCCATCCAACCGTGTCACATCAGGGAGCAACCAGGTAATCATTAGAGGAACAGATGGCGCCGTGGCTGATCTGTGTGTTTTTGACCCATTTGAAGTTCTTTCACCTCATCACGTCTCTCCATATCATGTGAGATGTGGAGTTCACACAAAGGCAGACGCATCAGACTAAAGGCAGCGCGTTAGACCAACGTGCAGACTGCGCGAGTCGTGCAAGAGGTAAAGCCTCTTAACCGGAGCTTATGCTAAAGTCAGGGTTCCTCTCATATCTTTCCTTTTTTGGGGTAATTTCACTTCTTTTACTCTGCATGTTTATGAGTGAGGACAAAATGTTTAATGTAGCTGGTCATTCAGTTGTTACTGATGCTACCCTGGAGCAGATGCTTGGGTAGCCTCCTAACTGCATTTCTAGGAAGTAAAACCGGCCCTCGCTCCTGTGCTCCCGAGGCTCTTCCAGCCAAGCGTTCCTGCCGTCAGCACAGCGAAGTAAGACCAAGCTCTCTGTTGTGGATAAAAATGCCGTTATGCTGCAAAGGTGCATAAACTCATGAATATGGTAATGCTCTCACGGGATCAATCTGCAACAGTCGTGTTATTACAGTGCACTGTTCCTTCTGCGATGTTTCATCCAGAGATAAACAACAGGACAGCGGATACTCGGGCCAGCCGGAGCTGCCTGAACTCACATTAGCCTGACATGCTTGAGGAAGGTATTGCATTACAGATGAGCACAGACATGAAATATCATTTCCATTCAGAGTCTGCTATACCATCTTCAAGGGTGCCCTAAATAAAATATGACCCAAGCAGTTTACATAAAAATACTTTAAAACTGCATGTCTATCATGTCACAACAGCTCAGCTGGCGTGCAGTAGAAATGTGTTTTTTAATGGAGAACAAAAGCAGCCTACCTGTGCATATTAGTCAGATTTACACAGCTCAGTTCAGCTATTGTTCAGGAAGGTGATGGAGCTTCAGATTCGCTCAACTGCAGCGATTTCCTACTATAACCCAGTTAATATTAATGCCACCCAATGAAACCTTCTGAATTGTAATGGCTCTATATATAAGAGGAAATTATCTCTCACACCACTCTTAGCGGAGCAAAAAAATCCAGATGCTTACCTCCTTTCCACGGTTATATTTTTAACCTCAGAAGCATTCAGGCTTATTCTGGAATAATCAACATGGCTGTTTACAATGACGACGATACCTCTCTGCTTATGGGCTCACAGTTAAACCCTGCAGATTCAGCACTTGTAATGGAGAATAGCAGGCTGACGCTCCAGTGCTGGCTGATGCTTCTGTGGCATTTTATGCAGAGGCTCATCTGACAGCAGCCTCAGGAGAGTAGAGGGAATATGTGGCGCTCAGTGGTGCCTCCCTGCTGCCTGCCGCCGACTACACTGTCGTCATTGACTACCATCTCTGGGGACAAAACATGATATTCCTATGATGGGGAGCTGTCGTCCCAAAGGTCAGGGCTAAAGCTCTGGATGTGAGGTTACGGTGGTGTTTTCTTTTGGCTGTTCTTCAGGAGAGGGCGTGTGAGGAAGGGCAAAGGGCAGTTTTTTGAGAGGTATCCTGATAGATGTAATCTCAAAACTGGCTAAATCTGTATTAAAGCAAGGTATAAGGATTCACAGAAAGTCTCCAACATGTTCTGCTCTTTTATATCATAATCAGTTTAATTTCCAGCTCTGTCCTGTACTTCTGCAACCTCTCATTATATTCTTTCAGGCTGGAGGAATAACAGTTTCATTCAATATGGAGGCCTTGGTGCTGCAGAGTTGGATATACAGTAGATCTCCTGGACCCTGAGCCCACCTGAACACCACTCATGCAGCGGACCACTGGCAACCACACAAATGGGAAGAGTCTTGAGAAATAACATGAAGATCAATTACTATTACTTATTAATATAGCATCTACAGTGTTTGTATGCTAGAAACGTGCATTCATTAAGAGGCAGCAGGTGCCGTTATATTATGTCACCCACCATCAAAACCTGCACAGCTGCCTATAGAATGTTTGATGACCTGGGTCAATGTATTGATCATTTACTATATTTCTGCAAACACTGACAGTGAAAAAAGGAAACCGATTTGACGTTCCGTCAACATGAGTAGAGCAAGAAAAAAGAAGTAGGACTTCACTGTACAGACAAAGGCTCTCCTTTTGAAAAGTTTTTGCCAAAAATTCTCTTTGACACCTGTGAAACACTATTGATGCCGCCTCCGATTATTTACACGGTGCTTTCACTTTCAAGCGGGATGCTAAACATAGAAAGACGTCATACATTAACCATGCTTCTCTGTCCAGATGGCCCCTGAAATGTGAACTGACCTGCATCATCTCCAATCGGGTGGAAAATGGAATGGGGCACCTTTGTCCTATTCATAAAATGGATGTCTTGCCGCCTCACATGGGAGAATCAGCAGCGGCTTGGTCATTACGGAGCTGTCAGTGCTTCATCCACCACACCACTCGTAAGACAGATGCCCCCTGACAAAGGACAGTGATCCCAGGCTTGGTGCATTTGTAAATATATTGGAAATTCAGCAAACTGTAACAAAACAATGAAGTCAGACCCTGATAGTGTTGGAGCGTGGTATAGTAACAATAAATAATAATAAAACTACAATGTCAAGCGAATCAATGCCAAGGCAACCAGTGCTTTTCTTTGGACTGGGATGGTCGGACCACTGATCACTTGATGTCACTAATAGTGGATGCTAGTTTTCCCAAACACGCTCCTAAGGAGGTTCTCATCAGCAGGGATAGCGGCCAACATGTGTGAATTTATGAAACCAAGCACTGATCCCTTCACAGGAAGTAAGTATGCATCCATTACAGGGAGCTGTTCATCTCTAAATACCATTACTGCACTCCAAAGAGTCCGTGCGCAGAGTTAATGTGAATGGCCAAGCGTGACCTTCTCGTTCACCACGACCTTTGCTATCTGCAGCATCAGCAGCAAGAAAAGGATCACCACATTTCTTACAAAGCACACTGTTGTGGCCGCCACACCTACGAGGTGTTGCATTGGAGTCAGTCAGGTGGAGAAAGGTGGTTTTCACCATGATATGAACCCACACACTACTGCAATACTCCCACTGAAACTACAGCTCTTATATTCACCACCTATTCTCTCTGTGTTCTGAAGCTCTGTCCTGAAATATGCATTCAGGATGTGGGGTTCAGATACAGCATGGATCGAAGGAGCAGCAAACCAGCCTTCCATCAGTTCCTGTCCAGTGTCACTATAAAAGCATGTAAAATTGCAGATTTTTGGAACCGCTGGATTTATTTATCATACATCCTGATATAGTGAAGATGCAACTCCATCGCGACTGGCAGGAGGCAGGAGAGAGCCTGCAGAACTATGACAAGGAATGCACAGATGATGGGATGGAACAGGAACAGGATTACTAAGACACGATTGAAAGTAAATGGCTTTAGACAAACACTGTCCTAACACTCTTTAAGTGCCATGAGGAGAGAAATGCAATGAAAGACCACATCATTCTTTAATGTATACCAAAGGATTATTTAAGCTATATTGCTTAATAGAATCCAAACTTTTTCATAAAAGCGCAATGGTTATATCAATGTGGTTGTTTCCATTAACACTACAGTAATTCCTACATGGTCCTGCACATACTCGCATGATCTGATACTGATGTGCATGTACGCTCTGGATACACCAACCCCCAGGAGCAAAGGAAAAGCAGTGAGAAGGGAAAGATGTGTCAAAAACAGTCAGATATTTCTGATACCTTTAACACAGAAAGACGACATGTGTGCCATCAGCGCTTCAGTCCATCCACAGGAAGCATGAGATCTATACAACAATATGGAGGAGTGTTTGAATAACCTGCTCACAAACAATGGTTTCCTTCTTTATATATAAAGTGACCATGACTAACAACTGGTCACAGCTAGAATATCAACATCAGATATGAGGTTTGTTTCCCTTGTTTTCTTTGTACAACATGCGGTAATATTACATTTCCCAAGGGCATTGTGAGGCATATTCACTCTCACACACCAGATGGGACTGTGATGAGAGTGAAAGACAGCACATCAGAAAAATGACAATAATCCAAACTATTTTGAAATGAAATCAATACTGTCCTTTCTCTCCACGATGCCTTCAATGACAGCGTGACTCATGTCCTCTGAAAAAAGCGCGGACCCTTTGAAAATGTGTGAGGCGACGTATTCACTCCAGTAGGCACAGTGCAGGCAGATGATGAATGGAAAGAAAGCTGGGGAAGACGTGCAAACACACCGCCTGCTACATGTGTGCCTTTAGATTTGTTTGGTGTGTTTGAGCGCAAACTCTGGGACTCAAACCTACAAAAGCAGGGGAAGTTTCAGTCAATAATCTAAAGCAGCTGCTTGCGCTTGTCAGTTTTCATTTGTTCCTGTGCTTTAAGTCAAAAGTCTACGCGCAGTAATAATATACGTACCCACTCAGCTATTTTGGCTGGGAGCTTCAGATTGCTAAGTGGTGTGCAAATAGATGAGGCAAATTATCATAATCCTGCCTTTTGCCTGCGTTGACCCAAAAGACACACACAGCAAAAAAATAAAAAAATAAAAAAAAAATCATACGCCACGCCATCAGCTGTTCCTAAATGCTGCTGACATAAAATATTTTGAAAGGTCAGTGAAGGTACGACCCCTGGATGCCATTTCATGACTGCAGGCTTTTACAAAATGCCACACAAATGGCATCTTGGTATGATCAAAAATCTCACACTTCAATTTAATTCAGTCTTTGGGTCCTGATTAAATTTGACATCAGCTCATATACAAGCAATATACTTTGATTCTGACTGTATAAAATGTGCGGATGACGGATGGCAGACTGAATTTATTACACTATATCTTGACGGTATTGTAGAAAAATGTCAAAATATAGTGTAATAAATTCAAGCGTATCATCAGTGGACTTAAAAATATATAATTTTTTCCCCCAAAAAAGGTAAACGTTATCAGTCCAGTATCTCAGTCCCTACAGTGCCCCGACAGGACTGGGGTGTCATTGCAAACAAACAAATAAACTATTTAAGGATTTGTTAAACCTTAATCTGGCATGCATACATCCATAATGATTGAATGGATTTTTTGTACCTGGCTCTACATACAAGGAAGGACTTGGTGCACCAGCAAATATGAATCATTTCATCTTTGACAGTACAATAAAAAAGACTGAAAAAAGCCAAAAGAAAAAGGAGCACAACTACCTGTCATTCAGCAAATATCAAGCCTTCACGATTCTCTGAAATCATAAAAGCTGTAGAGGTGATCTGATCCACCACCAGAACCAGGAGCAAGGCACCAGCAAGTAAGGAATCAATGTTTGTGGATGACACGGATGCGAGGGGTTTTTAATGGACCTGCGGGGGCATTTTCTGCTTCATTTCTTTGCTGTCCAGTGAATCTGAGGCATCCTTTGTATTTGAAAATAAACATTTCCATTTTTTTTTCCTGACTTGGCAGATTCACTGTGCATCTGTGCCCAATGACAGGAACCAGATAAAACTGGATTTCTCCTGAGAACCAAAGAGTGAAGATCCGCAGGAGACGCGGTGCAATCAAACCACAGCATATGGTGCATCCATTTATGAAGATTCATCTGAAATTACAGGATTAATTGGAGGTGCCTGTTTGAATTCAAAAATTTAAAAGACATTAATATAGAAGAAATAAGAACAAATTGCTAAATAAGAAATGTTGCTAATAAATCTTTTTGGAAAAAAAAAACCCGTATTGCATGAGTTCATGCATGTAAGTACTCATCTTGCTACTTAAATAAGCAAAACAGGATGTATCAGTTGTTGGTTTTTGTTCAACTTGATGAAACTGTTTATTTGCAAATTAAAAGTCAACTAGTGTTCCTATGAGAGGAGGGCTATATTCCTGCACTTCCAGGAGCAAGTGGCAATTAACACCGGTGTTGTTGGGATATCATAAAGTATCTGACTACCTTCAATGTCACCCAGGCCTCAGCATTGCTAAAACCACCATCTCAGACGGTGACTGGGTTGCTTTAGACTGTACACATCACTGAAAATGATGTGTACAGCGGGATGTGTTCGGTGGGCACACCGTCTTCCTTTTTCAATCTGGCACCTGAGCACCATGTGTGCGTGAAGCCTTAAAATCAAACACAACCTACAAGTTTGCTTGTCTCAGCACAACCTGCCGCAGGCTCCCATCCACTGTCTCTGCCTAAGGATGGATGGATGGCTGGATGAATGGATGCACGGATGGATGATGGAATGATGGATGATGATGGATGATATCTCAAACAGAGGATAGGCAGCTGACATGGCATTCATAAATGTGTTTTGGTCCTTCCAGTGCTGTTGGCTGTGACTGTCGCATGCGTTGGGTCTTGGCCTCTTCCACGTGTATTCATCCTGCTCCTCTGTGAGAATTGGCAGGTTTGTCTCAGGAGGTTTACTAACCAAGCCAAAAACAAGAAGAAAAGGCAGCCGTAGCTCTTGAAAGGGGCCATTTGTACAAATGAACCTGGTTTAAAACAAAGAAATGGGCTGACATTTCTCTGACCTCTTACAGATGTGGCATAAGGCAGGAGAATTACCTCGTGGTGGTGAAAGTCTTATTACATTTCTGCAGCGACAACCATCACAATCAGTTGGAGCTGACTGAAATTAAACTAGAGTCGTTGTTGATGTGGAAGGATCATAGTAATCATGTTGCGGCAGTGATGCTGTAATTCAGAGTTCAGCTGAAGCTGTGGAAATAGGAAAAAATAAGGAAGCAATGTTTGAAATGTTGGCGATACCATTTTAACACTCACCTGGGTTTTCTAACGTTAGAGGTTCCCTCCGGTGGAAAAACCACTGCTTTCAGTGCAGAAAAGTGCTTAACAATAAACTCCTCTTAAGCCAAAGCTGATTAATGTCCGAGAACATAAGTGGAATATTTCACAACCACACAGAACAGTTGTCCTACATTTAAAAGAAATGCAACCTTGTAAAAAATGATACTGTCTTTTACTAAAACTGACACTGGACTTATTGTTTTGGACTCTATTGTTTTACTATACTCCATTTTCCTCCCTCATGAGTGCAGTTTATTGACAACACTACTGACTTTTCAGACAAAACTAAGGGCCGTCCGCCAGACAGCAAATAAAAACATGATCTTTTCTCCAACAATGTAAGCAGTAAATATAGAAACTCTATTTTCCCCTGTTAATGGGGGGCTTGTGGAAACACTGGATATGCCTCGTACAAACTCCACAATTCTCACCTCCATTGAGGAGAGTAGCTTCTTCTTCAGCTTGGCCTGCATGAAGACCCCTAAACACTGACACACATGCCTCAAGAGAAGGATTATAAACTACAGACATCCAAATAATTAACTCGGACCTCCAGAACTACTGCAGTCCCTAAAATGTCACACAAATTTGTGAGAGGTCTTTCTCGGCTCGCTGCTCTGCCCTGACCTCACCATCTTCGAAAGAAAGGTTTCTGTCCTCTGCCCGGCAATGTCTTTAGCTGGATCTAAACCGTGAAATTGGTAATAAGTGTCAATCTGAGGTGGAAAAAAATGTGCTGAATTTAAAACTGCTGCACCGTGTTTTTGGTTTGTTTTTTCAGTTATAGTGATTTTTTTTTTTACTTTACTGGACCAGGTTTGATGCGATTTACAGGGAGTAAATAATATTCTTAAAAATTTGAGGTTCTTAAGGACAATCTTTCCAGAAAAAAAAAAATTGCAAACTTCTAAAAGTTCTAAAAGGCAATTACCTAAAGCCTATTCATTTGGAATACAAAGGAAGAAGCTGTGGAATGGCTCGGGCCTTAGTGCTTAGTGACACAGTGATTAAGCATTAACATTCAACCTGTCCTCGTCAGACACCATTAGTAAGAGAGCCCACCTATCAAACATTGATGCATTCACTCTTTGTCAGTTTCTAAGTCTCATTGTAAACAGTTTTATAAAATACACCCCAGAGCTGCCTTGTATTACTTGGTATTATAGTCTGTTCCATTTTGATTTATTCTCCCTGTCAAGCCAGAATACAATCTGCCACCTCCTAAAGATAAAATGCAGAGATTACCAAAGCTGCCTTCCTGTATTTCTTTCATGCTGGCGATATCAGGGAGACGACTTGATGACCTGCAGGGATGTGGACCCACCAGCTGAAGCATTTCCTTCATTTAGGAAATGGGTGCTATTAAATTTAGTATCTCTGCAGATCTCATTTTCCACACATAGAAAAAGACCATTAACATGATACTCTAAGATCAGTCTCCATTCACATAATATCGTCTACAGGGAAACCATACACGGCATGGCGTTCCCCTTCTGCCAAAAATCAATTTTCAATCAAACAGCCCCCATGCCCTCGTTCTCCTTGGCCTTAAAAACACCCATGAAAAAGGCAGGTCAAGGAGTGAGGGAAAGCTGTGGTGCAGCAGAAACTATGCACACACCTTTCCATGGACCTATGTGTTGGTGGATGCTTGCAGCCTTTGAAATGATCTGTGACACTACCGCAGACACTTATAGCCACCTGCTGCTTTTTTTTAGCTTTCATAAAATTCACAATGATCAACTCATGATTATTTAGTATATCTCTGAGGCTCTTCGTTCCAATAAATTCCACCGCTTCCTTCGACCCTAGAGACAGATGTGGAAATGCATGATGATGATCGGAAACACACACAAGTAAAGGTGTGGGAAAACAACACAATTTTAAAAATCGCTCACGTTCCTTTTGGCTTCTTACTTTAGGGTAACCCAAGATTAATACACCATAGCTGGCTCCAGAGAATACTAAGGGAAGAATATTAGTGCTATTAATCTCCAGAAGAGGAATGAAGCAAGCTATAAATTATGTTCAACACATCGGCTCTGAGTCTCTACTTTATCCAAACGCTAAATCACTTGGGGGTTGTTTGTTTGGTGTTTTGCTAGTGTTAGTTTGATGACAGTGGAGTAACGTGTATCGGAGTGTAATCTGGAGAAAGTAGCTAGCCTAGCTGCAGCCTGGAACAGCTTTTACTTTAAATGTTGTGTTTGGTGTGTCAAATAGTGTGGTTTGCACATTTAACATCTGCATAGTGCAACATTTCCATTTTGTATAGTTGTTTGTGTCTTACTGGTATGCTGTCATGCTCCCTAAAACAGAGCGACATCAACATGTAGCCCTTAGAACACTGAGTGGGGAACGCAAACAGCCCAACCGAGAGTCAAAAATACAAATATTGACTTATCGTAGCAAATGTTCAGCAAACAGTAATTTTGTGAATCCCCACCCGCTGATGTCTGATCAAACAGACACAAGCTGAAAGACTCACAACATTATTATCATCATTACAGGTTTGAGTCAGTCGATGTGTTTTGGCAGTATAGCTTGGAAATGTTTCGGAGCTCTTCGGAGCCCTGCGTGTGTCCAACAGCGCTTCCGTCCTCCCAGCTTTGCCAGTTTTCTCACTTTTTTCCTGTCTTCAGTCCTGCAGAATCATAGGTGTTTGGGTTGTTAACAACGTGGCTCATGGCATACCTGTACTGTTTAATCATTTCTGGAACAACATTCTCCCTGCAGAGAAACCTTGTTAAAGCTCAAACAAACACAAAACAGTTGTTACTCATCTCCCTTTAAATTTGTGAGTTACTGGGGATTTTAACTAATAATCACCTATTAGCACATCTTTTAAAAGTATTTTGACAACAGAATAGCTCTAATTATTTTATTTTATTTTTACCATTGTTGCTGTGGGGACTCTGGCTGATGCATTTTGATACATTTTCATCTCGATGCTGTCCAAAGGCTGTTGGCTCACTCAGTTCATTCATCAAGCCTGCTTTGTCTAACAATAACATATAGTGTGCAATTTCTCCAAGTAAGTTTCTAGCCACATTCTGTTTATCCTGCCAAACAGCTTTTAACATCCGCTGTTTCATTTTCTGTCCTCCCGACAAACAGCTTTTAGCATCACTTTCCCAATGGCCTTCGACTTACACACCGAAGTGTGCTGAACATGTTAATGGGCTCTCCTCTGGTCATTTAAGGTTTTTTTCTCCTGTCAACAGTAAAAGCCTGGTCTATATAACCTTCTTTTTTTATTATTCCAGGCAGTGGACAGGCAGTTCTACTACTTTGAAAAATGACCCTGTTTATGCTAGATGGCTGAGATCTCTTAGGTTAAAAGCAAAAAAAGAAGACACTTCCTTCCATCTTGAGGACTTTCACACAATCTTGGCAAATATACCCTGAATTCTTTCAGCGCTGCATCTCAATCTCACCCCTGAAACAAAAACAGAGCCAAATTCAGGCCATAAAACAATCCCCTCTGTTCAAATGGGCTTGCTCCCTCATTCTAACTACGACTGTCTAAGAACTGCTCAAACTGAGTTGCACTACCTGCTGTCTGTCCCGCAGCACCAGAGGAGAGGACCTGTGTTATTCCCAGTCCAATGGCAGTTCACTTCTGTTGCTTTTCAAATTCTGCCTTCTCATAAGGCAGACAGATTTCTCCCTCTTTGAGGGTAAAACTCATCTCCCTTATCACCCAACATTGCTTTCATAAAGAAAATCCAGGAGTGTCATCATTATAGAAACAAAAACATCATTTCCCACGAGCTCTCTCCACTGGTGTGGAAGAAGAAAGAATAAAATGTGCAGGAGAAATACTAGCGGGGATAATCAAACGCATGAGTTAGCTTCCATTTCTTTGTCTGTCTGTGCCCCTGTGACTTGTGTTTAACTAAAAGCTCGGCTGCAAGAGCCACCGCAGCAACGGATGTGCAGGTTTATATCACAGAGTATTGGGAATACGCTCAACGGCACATCCTGTACTGAGGGACTGCATTTTCCTGCATCCACCACCAAGGCTCCACTTCGAGAACTGTCGTTGGACTTTGAGGAATATCAATCCCAGGCAGGCTTTGCCTTTGCTTTGTGTCAGGTGCTGATACACTGTCGCCTTCAAGGCCGGCCCTCTGCTCAGAGGCACACAATGATCAATCTCAGCAGATTTTCTATGGAAACTGCTGCCACCCAAGTGAAGAGAAGCCTTTGTTACTCAAGAGGCTGAGTTTTGGAATGTGCCAGTAACAGATAATAATAATCATTATCATAATAATATAATAACATAACATGTAAAACCTAGATTTTAACTACTCTGCAAAATGACCCAAACTGAACCAAAATGTAATGGGGTCCCAATAAGCTCAGAGGATAAGCGGGGATGATGCAACAATTGAAACTGTTTGGCAGACTGATATGAGCGCCACACTGCATATTCATATTCATATTCATACAAGCCCTGAAAATGTGAGCAACGCCGGGACTTCAGTGCCAGTTTAAATGAGGAGACACAGTTCCAGGGAGACCATGTACTGCAGGCAGGCTGACGGCTAATTTACTCCATGACTTCACAAATCACACAGTGCATCAGATTAATACAGCAGCTCTGAGAGCTACGAAGAACCTGAGAACCATTCTCGAAACAGTTGGTAAACCAACAGAACACCAGTAGATCTGTAGCCGCTGCAACTGTCTCGCATGCAGGAGTGAGTTCTTTTGATGGATGATGGAGCCTATCCCAGCTGCGTATGGGCGAAGGCAGGCGACATTCTTGAATGAGTGCTCAGCTCACTGCAAAGCCCTATGTGAGCATCCCAGGGATCGGTACTTTGCTCAAGGGTACCTTGACGGTGCTCTGAAGGTGTCCTGGCCCCTCCCTCTGCTACCAGAACACCGGGAACCCTCCTGCCTCCCGACCAAGTCAGCCAGTCCCTACAAACTAAGCTAGCACAACCCAATTTTAAGAATTTCCATTTCATTTTTAAAAAGTAATGCCAGTGGAGCATCAGTCTGTGACTCTTGCCCATTGTGCCTCCTGTGTGGAGCAGTTACCTCTCAGCAGGCCTAAGCTGGATTACGCGTCGGACTTGTCTGTAATGAGTTTATTGTCGGTGTCTAATATCGAACAGTCATCTGTTCCGCCGCACCGACTGCTGCCGGTGGATTTCTCATTTGCTGAAAACCCTTTCTGTACTCGTGGAAATTCCACCCTTTGTCACATTGATAACCTGCTTTGTGTGATCGATTAGTGCAAGTTTGAAGGTTTGAAGCCAGACGATAGAAAGATATCCCAGAATCCCTCTATTATACACCCTGAGGATATCTCACCACAGTGGGTCACCGCTGACAACACGAACATTTGTTAATTAGTCTTTGCCTTCCATATTGGCTGAGTATAATTAGCTTTTTATAATTGACACAGTAGTCAGCATGTGGCTGACATAACTAGTTGTGGCCTGGTCTGATTTACCATCTTTGGACAGATGCAGCCTGCAACCAAAATAAAGCCACTGTGTGTTCTCTGTGAGGCAGAGCCACTTCTGGGACACTCCTAATACACTTCCGGCAATGGCAACATCAACTAGAACAAATACCCATTAGCTCCGGTTGCCATGGAGGGTTGGAGCTAGCCACACTGGGAACTATTATTGATACCATGAACTTCCTGAAAGCTCAAAATGCTTTTAATATTTAATTGTTCAGTCTTAATCACTGGGGCTTTTATTTCTGTTAAATTACTTGACAAACTCGTATTTATTTTCTATTTAAATATTTACAGGTTCCAAATCCTTAAATCAACCATCCATCTATAGGAATTTAAAATAATCATTCAAAGGACTTTACAAAGTTCTATGGTGGCAGCTTTAGTCTTCAGTCCACAGACGTTTATTGTGTATCCAAATTCCTACTTCACTAGAAAGGTCATATTATATAATGAATTTTTTAATACATCAAGTTAACAGCATTACTGTTAAAGCTGCATGATGAGAGCATCAAATTCATCACAACTTCTCCAGGACTCTTTTTACCACTGCAATTAAAAAAAAAACAGTTTGATCCGCTGCTCCCTGGAGAAATCAAGTCACCATCTGACACTGGAGTCCAGGCACATTCCTCTAACACGCAGCTGTAGTTATAAAACAGTCAATTACTGCCTAAAAGCCGCTGGTAAAATGTAATCCTTGGCCTCGCAGCTTGAGTTGAGCTAATCGCCACCCACCACTGAGGGCAATCATTTTTCCATCTCGCAAGAACTTTAAAAAAAAAAAAGCCTGTGTGCCTTTTGCATGATTAATATCTGCCCATTTTTGGGATCACAGCAGCAAATGTTTGATTCAGTTCATTTCAGCAGCACCATAACTGAGCAGCAGGTGGAGTGTGGCAAATTTATCCCTCATTTTTATTTAATACATACACTGCTCTTGGTGCTGAGGGTGAGAAATCTTGTTAATCAAAAGGTAATAATAAAGTGCATGAGGCTGCTTTGGCACCCTTTTAAAATGTGAGTACAGAAAGTAATTACAGGATGTGTGTGGGAGGATCCGAGTGATTAAGGGCAGTGTGTGTGTGTGTGTGTGTGTGTGTGTGTGTGTGTGTGTGTGTGTGTGTGTGTGTGTGTGCACGAAAAATGATTCAAAATTTAATTGCGTTTTGTGACACAGGACGAACCATAAAGACACAGTCAGGGGCACCTCGCTGCATTTTGCATGTTTTAATTACCAAACAGTTCTTTCCTGTTCACAGAGGCAATCTGGGGGGTTTCTTGAAAAACATTTAATAATTTTCATTAATCTAGGATTCGTGAATGGGCTCTTTAATGACTTGAATACACAAGGTCCAACACCAAATTGCTATTCCCCACAAAAATACACAGATTACTTAGCCCCTGGGTGTGTGACTAAAGTCCATTTGTGCCTTCACACATTGTAGGTGACCTCCTGCTGATAAAGGCTTCAGGTGCTTTGATGTGGAGCAAAGGAGACGGGATCAAAGCAGCCTTTCTGCTTTCAGAACACCTCTGCCGGCGTCACCTGTTAAAGGAATGTTGCAAATCCTGTCCAGAACCTTTCAGCCTTTAAAATATTTTGCTTGAGAAGAGAAAATTGATTCAAAATTGTTCATTTATAAAATTATTTTGAGACTTTACGCAGTATATTTCTGTGGGAAATGGAAGTGTGGGGGTGGACAATGAGGAAGGCAAATTGTTTTTGGAAAACAAAAATGGGGAAGCTAAATTATGTTGTTCTTTAATGGGATTTGCTTTCATTCTTTTTTTATCCTTTCCCATTGACTGTTAATCCTGTGCTATTCTAGTTATGAGTTGTTTTCATTTATCAGCCCCATTATAATAGTGTTGTTTTAAGCCACCTTTTAGCCGTCTTTTTGCCATGTGTAGGTTTACAATTTATTCAAACAACTTCATAGGTGAAGAAAAACAGAGCTTATTGCAGGGAAATAAATTATTCAAATTAGGTCATTGTATTAAATAGTGTTAGAGGAATGTGTGGGTGGAAAGTTGGCAACATCATTATAAAACCTCCAATGTTGGATTTAGAGAAACAAAGGCCACTTCCAAGGATGAATGGAGGAGGATACACGCTACAAAAACAATGGCAAATAAACATTAACATCTGTACTTAATAATTATCTTATTGGTTGATGATTATCAGTCCATCAGAATGATTTGTTTCTGTGCCAGTCAGACTGGGTTTAGACACCCTCATTTATTAAAAAAAATAAAAATAGAATCATTCATTAAGCACTTTTCTTCTCTACACACTGGTTTCATTACAAACAAAGGTAGGTTGACTCGTATTACTCCTCAAAAATTCATCATTGCTACACCTTAAACAAAGCTATTGCAATCAATGTTCTTTGACCAGGTAACAGACTAACCTGTTACTACACTTGTTCAGGCTAATTGCACAGCAATTAAACCTTGTTCATTAGCATTATGTGCTAAATTCAAAGCATCACTGGATCTCCCTAAACTGTAAAAGGCCAGGTTTTTCTCCATAGCATGACACTTGAACCTTTGCAATATACCCTCAGTGAAGTCAGTGATCCTACGCAGGCCTCCGCATTACATGCAAATGTACATATCGCACGCTGCTGCTGCTGCTGCTGTGATTAGTTTGGGTTGTTTGAAATATTCCATGTTCTGGTCCAGGAGGGACCATTTGGAAGAAACAATAAGAAACATTTGCAAGTCTCTTCATCAAACCATTGCAAATGCAGAGAGAGCGTGAAAGTTAACGCCAAGTGGCACAAGCACTGCTAAAGATTTCTGCAACAGCCATGCATGTAACAACATGTCTCATACAGTGCAATGCTCTGCATATGACCAGTGTGTGGTGTTCTGTACTAATATAATAATGGTAGTAGCTGCAGACAAGATGAGGAGGTACTGAATGCTTTAATATTTGCAGAATTGCCTTTGTACACCTGGATGTCAACACAGTGTGTAAAACCTCGGAAAACTACAGGTCCCACAAATCCTTTTGGCATCTTTTACAGCTCTGTTTTCTTTTGAATGCTTTTGTTTACCCCTGAACAGGCAGTCAGTACAGTAACTGTAAGCAACTTTACAGGTTGAGTGCAACGATATATAAACGCAAAATTATGTCTTCAATGCGTATTAAATAAATGTCAATAGAGTCACACACGGACCTGCCACAGCAGGGAGACACAACTACATGCACCGAGCCTGGTCAGGATCGGTGAGACCAACGATCCAAAGATGCAACACAGGTAAATCAGGGATTAGGGCTTCAAACTCACCACACTAATTCCTCTTTGCAAAAATGGGATTAGTGAAAGCAGCTACTTGTAGCACGACACAGAAAGACAGACAGACTTAAAGTGCAGCAAAATAAACACAAAGGCACTTACAGGCACACAGGCAGTCAGCCACATGATGTTACACACAGATGGTCATGGAACAGAACCCATCATGAGCTTGATTGGGAGGCAAAATAAGCATTTAATCCAGATAACGATCTAACATGTCCCAGTAATGGTACAAGAAGAGCTACAGCTCCTCCAGAGAGCTCACACTTCACTTTGAACTTTTATTCTCATTATTCTATCGAGCTGGCGGCACGGATGGCAATCTGACATTTAAATGAATAGCAATTAGGTTACTACTGAAAGGAGGACAAATAAAAAGGCAGCACATTAAGCCGCTGAGGCACAATTTTGTGAGACTCCTCAAATTGTAAATTGTAAATATTAAAAAAACAAAAACAAAAAAACAAACATGCACATTCCCTGGAGGTCTGCTTACTACACTCAACACATTTTTCAAAATTATGGATAGCTGAAATGAGATTACACTTTATGGGCTAATTGTTGTAAAATCAAATATTCTTTAGGCAGAATTTGTTATTATTGTGTTAAACACAAACATTCCAGAGAAATGTCAGAAAGGCAAATTCCTCATCGAATAAATAACACATGCAACACTAGACTATAGCTATTTGCACGTACACAGATTTTATGTGTGTTCAAAGTTTGATGTGTGACTCGGACCTCTGCATTCCCATCCCTTGTCCAAACCTGACGCATTTCCAGCACCGGTGTCAGTATGTGTCCCAAAGTGTCCGCATCAGCGAGCACCCTGGCGGGGAAAACTGCGACGGGCTGAGGCAGAGACCAAAGCAGGACCCCCTCTACCCAGGGAGGCTGCTCGGACATTAGTCCGAGAGATGTTTTGACCTGGAAGTCGGCAATACAAACGCGAAAGAAATCCACCCAAAGTCGAATCTCAAGACTGCAGTTAGATGAAGAAAGTTGAAACCGCGTGTAGGACAACGCGTCGAAGTAAAAGCCGTCCTACCTCAGTCGGTCTGCATCCCGCTCCCACTCTTGGTCTTGATGATGCGTTACTGCTTTGCTCCAGCGTCCTCCAGCACTGTTATTTCTTCTCGGAGGGGGGCAAAGAGGATGGTTTTGCGGGCAGCCTGACGTCCCGCCTAATGGGACAGAGCCAACTAATCAGAGCAGAGAGTGAAGAATTTCTAGCCAATCCGGAGAGAGAGAGCATTTCATGACTGCTGGCAGTCAAGGTTGGTTGACTCTGTAAGAGAAATTTCCACACAGTTCTTGCAAAATTGTTTTCACACAATTCCTTACCCTATTTTAAACTTTATTTATATGATTTTATTATTATAATCTCGTCTCGTCTAGTTTTCTCCCGCTTAGTTTGAATGCTATCTTATTGTTTGCCCAGGTCCTGAACATAAATGCAATTTGTTTCTGATTATTAATATTATACTTATTCAAGCTATTTCACTAGTTATTTTTCTTAGCCTCAATATGCGTGCTTTGTAGATTTGACATATGTGACCTGAAAACACTTCTTCAGCACTGTTAATTTTAGATGAAACCATAAGTTGAGTACTGGAGTACTTAATTGGCTGAAAAGCTGCCACTACTGTTCCTCTTATATCATGTATAAATTAAAAAATCAAATCTCAGGTGCATTATCTTTTTAGCCACTGCTTGATATGCATTGAAAGGTTGGCTGTGAAGAGATATGAAAAGACAGCTTTTGGACATCTGAGCTGAGGAGCACTGATCAGGATGAGCAATCATCTTTGGTCAGAAGCTTATTTTAGATCTCTAAAATCTTTTTCAGGCCTTCACTGGGAACTGCTTGCTCGACGTCCCCTAAAACGACTAGCCCTTTCTCGGCAGACACACGGCCACGTCTCTCTGTCAGTGCCATTAGAACTTCAAATTTGGTGTCCCAAAGAAACAGAAAAAGAGATTCCGTTCAACATTTTATTGCTCTCTGATCAGCAAAAAAGGAGATCAACCTGACAGCATGAAACAATCTGTGATTCTCTTGTACAAAGAAAGGCGTAATTTCATAAAACGCTCAGGAAAAATATGTAGATAGAAACGATCATCATCACTTCTGTTGCATTATATTATATTCTTTCCATATTATAAATAAAATCATTACAGAATGATTGTGTGTATTATTTTCTGCACACCAGGTGCTGCAATGGCAAATGCAAAATTGTTGCAAAATAAAAGCCCTGACAAAAATAATACAACAGCAACCCCACTTTAATGGACCTTCCTGGAAAAGTGTGAGATAGATACAGCAGGCACTTTCCAAAACAACAACAAACAAAGAAACAATTGGTAGTTTGAAAATGTGACGTTGCAGTTCTTTAGTAGTAGAGGGAAATGAAAAGTTTAATTCATATAAACTCACGTCTTTTGAATGTGGTCCCATTTAGATTTCCAACACATTCTTTTTAGTAGTAATATAGTTATAGTTTAGTGTGTGTGTGTGGTGTGTGTGTGTGTGTGTGTAATAGGCTCTCGCTGACCTCTTTCATCTACAGTTACATCCTTTTCTACTTGCTTCTCATTTTTAAGTATATACACCACAGATTTCCTTCCATATTCCTACTTTCTTCTATCTTTTTTCAATCACCTGCAGGACCCTCTGCTTCAACACTTCTTTTCTCTGTGTCTGCCCAGTGCTCCTTTCTTCTGATTTCTCTTTGATGTTACATGAGTAAACTGTGTTGCTGGGCCAAGTTACTTCAAAGGATGCTCCTGGGAACAGCTTTCTGTGCTGGTGTTTGGGTGACTTAGGGCATTTGTCCTGGAGGGGGGCCACTGTGGTTTAGTTAGCTGAATGTCCTCCTCCATTTGAAGGCTGTTTGGGGAAAATCAGCCCGTGGTGCCAAACTATGGATATTTTGTTTGACTGTGGTCTGTCTTCATGACATTCTGTTGCTGTCCCAATGTGTGCTTTCTCTAATGAATTTAGGCTACTCATGGAATATCTATACTCTGGTTTGTCATCTGTGGGGGTAGGTGCAGCACTTCCTGCAGGGAGGTTCTGCCCACGTCCATTATCAATGCTCCCTTTGGATTGGAGGAGTTTGTTTGTAGTGAGGAAGACAGTAGAATGTCCATGAAGCGAAACGTAATTTCCAAGGCGGCAAGAACAAAACAAATCCGTTTAGATGCACAACAGATGAAGGAAAGTAGTTAACTATAGATTTTCATGTACCTCAATTTATTTCTGCAATGTTCGCAGCAGAAACAGATTTATGGTATTTTTTTTGTCCACTATGAGAGCATCCATCGGGTAGGCCTCTCCTCCGACATACCGTGCACAGCTCCGACCTTGGTACTCGAACCTTTTTGAGAAAGGTGAAATGCAAGTAGTTGATGAGGAGCATTTTTTCCTGGCTGAATCACAGCACAGCAACAGCCCTGCTTTCTTCAGTCGTGTTGAAAGGCGACATTGTATGGCAAGCAATCTCTCATGCATGTTCATAGATTAGCTTTCATTCAGTTCTGTCATACCTGCACACATACAGAGACCCGTCCATGAGTCTAAAATATTCACCCTGAACATGTTTTTTAAACAATGCAAATAAGTCATTTTCTTTCTAACATGCTGACAGATATGTTGTGTGTGGTTGTGGTGTGTGTGTGTGTGTGTTTGTTTGTATTATTTGGAGGACATGTTGAATAAAAGCATTTAGAGCAGTGTTTATAATAACCACCCATTCATCCATCCATTCGGTGCTTACATCTTGGCCTTTTCACCAGTCCCACACCAGTGTCTTTTATGCTTTGGGTTCTGTCCACGTCGTATTTTACACAGCAAAGTGTCAAAGAGCATGGCAGTAGGTAGCTAGTCACCCATCACATTATTAGAACTGGCACATGCATAGCCTGTGTCAGATTTTTGCAGTTTCATGCTGCGTTCCCTCGTTACCAGACAACACAGTCGTCCTCTGATGTGACACCAATTGGGATGTGGTCTCCTCAGAAACAGTGTAGCCGAGGCTCTTGAAAACGGTCTCGCTCTCTGCCCACGTCTGGTGAAAATTTCGAAGCAGGTTCTCCGTAGCGTCGCGTCGCAGGTTTCTCTTCGGCTGACTGTTTTTCTCTTGACTGCATCAGCATAGGAAAAGGGTTGAGCTGACACGCTCTCGGAGTGCGCAGTGACAGATGTCCTTGTTCCGGTGACCTTCTTACCAACTCGTCCACATTCGAGAAATGCTCCGTGACTGATTTTCTTTCAGTGAACGCTGGCGTGTTCTCTGCTCCCACGGTTTTCTACCACATGCTCGGAGGTGCTCTTCTGTGAGGGTCTGATTGTCTCTTGAGAACTCTGCTGCTTTGAGGCAGCTTCTGTTAACCCTGTAAGATCTGATAAAGGCTGCTCCTCACTCTTTTTCTTTTCCCTATGAGAGGAAATTTGTTCACCTAATTCAAAAACATTTTAACAGCCTGAATATCCAAAATGTTGTGGATCTCCTGCTCCAGGATGTCTGCTTTCTCTTTATTAGACTCTACCATTCCAAGAGCATCATTTTCAAGCCAGTCTGTAAGAGACATGAGGTCTTTCATCAAATCTAATTTGCCCTCTGGTGATTCAAAGTTGTTTGCAAAAAGTCAACATGTCCACCTTAGAAAGCTCATCTTTTTCTTTCTGCTTTTTTTCTTCCCCACACTTTTCAAAATCTGGGTCTAGTCTTTTAGGAATTGCAGTGGCTCCTTTCGCGTGTAGGTTTTATTGATTTCAGCTTTTTGAGCTTCTTCAAAAAACTGCTCTCTTTTCTTTGACAGTTGCGCATGACGCTCTGACACATCTGCATCTCTGGTATCTCGTTCACACACACGTGTGGGAGTCTCAGACCTACTTTGGATTTTAGTTGGCAATCACAACCTCTGAAGTGTCAGCTTGATCTTTTTCCATATTCTGAGAATTTACATCGGCCTGAGCCATCCCAGGAAAACTCTTTTGGCCTTCTCTGTTTTCAGCGGATGTCACTGCAGCATCCAAGAGATGGGAATCGAGTCTGATTTGCCGATGGAATGTGGCGGGCAATTCCACAATCCCTGATTTTTTCTCTGAGATCTGCTGGGGCATGAGCGGTGGTGGCGGGGTGACGCCACGCGAGAGTTTGGCCGTCGCGTCTTTGAGTCGTGGAAGATTTTCCGCTCTGTCAAATGTTGGCGAGGGCGTGATTCTGGTGAGGCGAGTCGTCGGGGTGTCGCACCGACGTGGCGGCGGAGTGGGTGGTGTGGATGGCCTGTGCAGTAAGGTGGGCGAGGGGGTCACTCTCTGGGACGAGTCCGTTCGTCGCGATTCGATGGTAATAAAGGTTGGTGAAGGGGAACGCATCCGTAGGGAAGGTGATGGAGCCCGAAGGTCAACAGACCTGCACCGACTCGCTTCTTCTCTATTTCTGTCGTGGAAGATTTTCTTTGTTTGCGTTTCAATCTTGGAAGAACCAATGCTGATCTTTGATATTCTCGGTGTTGGGCTGCCAGAAACAGATTTCTCCCATTCGTGCTTTTCTGTTGCATCATTACTGTCCAATTGCATCAATTTGGGTTCTGGAGGAAGGAGTTCAGAATGCTTCTGAGAATTCTCCACTTCACAGTTGCTCCCCATGCTTATGGCCCAGTGTGGGTCCTTACTGAGCAGAGCTTTTTCTGATCCAGTGTTTGCCGAACATGAAGTTATTTCTGTGATGTCAGACTGCAGGATTTGGACGTGTTTCTTGCTAGATTCTTCTCTTCCCTCTGTTGTAGACCTTGGGAATTCACTTTGCTCTGACTGAACTGTAGAAATCACAGTAACCAAATTTTCTCTGTGTTGTTTTTCTTCACCTTGCTGAAAAGGATGGGTTCCTTTTTTCTTTTGTGGAGATTTTACATCCTTCTGGGCAGCTTTCTCCTTCTGGACACTGTGATCAGCTTTGCTCTCTGTGTTAATTGCTTCTTTCTTGACTTGAACGTGCTCGTCTCTTACACTTTTGTGAATTTGTGCTCCTGTATCTGTCTTTGAATCTGTCGATTCTTTCCCCTGACCAGGCTGTCCACCTCCTTTAGACTTTTGGACTTCTTTTTCTTCTTTAATGGACTTGAAGCTTCCTGTTGGCGCTCTGTTACTGCAGCAGTTTCACAGACAGCAGCAGTGGAGACATTAACAGCCTTAATGTCCTGCTTTGGCTCTGACGTTATATCTGTAGATTTACTGATCACAGTCACCTCGGTGGCTTCCATCACTTCTGTCTTGACATCCTGTGAAATCATTTTTGTGTGCTCACTGGTTGTTTTTATCCCTGCTTGCTTTTCCTGCAGACTGGTCTTTTTCCCCTTATGATTTTGTTTGCCTGTTTTTCCATTTGTGTTGGGAGTAGTCTTTTCCGCCTCCGCTGTCAGATCAGAGGCCTTCTCTTGGGTGTCTTTGGGAGAAATATCTGCTCTCATCTTGTCACTCTGCTGAGCTGTGTGGAGATTTTTGAATAATTCCGGCGTTGATATATCTTGAGATTCACATTTGGTTGATTTTACATTTTCCACAGAAGAGACAATCGGTTCAGGTTTTTCTTTTTCATTAGAGATTTCATTAGCATAATTTTTATCTTCTGATTTGTTGGAGGTCTTTGCCTTCTGATTTTTGGGCATGGCTTTTGCTTTTGGCGTGTCACCGCCAAAGCTCTGGTCTTTCTCAGCTGTGACAGGCTGAGCTGATAGGTGACCGGAGGAAGCTGACTTCAATGAGGTCTTTTTAATGGACACAACCTTAGATGTTTCGTTAGAGGTGATTTCCTGCTTCACCGACGATATTACGGTCAAATCTGTGATGATTTTCTTACTGCTCGAGATGTTGCAACCTGCAGTATTTGCCACAACAACGCGCCTGGTTGAATCACTTGATTGGGAGTCAGGAAGAACCTTCAAGGATGCCGTATTGGCTCCCATCTGTTCTAACGAAGTGTTACTTGACTGCTCTTTGGTGGACAGCATTTCAAGGGCAACGCTAACCGAGTCATGAAAGGTAGTGGGCACTGGGGTGGTTGGAGGTGTGCTGGCTTCTTTTAGCTTGCGGTATTTTTCTTCTGCTTTTATTAATGGAGTGCTAAATTTACTGATTGGCCCTCTCATAGGAGGCGGAGGAGAGGGGGGTGGGGTGAATCTCACAGGAGTCACGTGGACTTTGTTAACTGGTTTTGGTGACTGGGGTGGTGCAGGAAATTCAAGGGAAAACGTTCTTGATGTGTCAGATGCTTTTGATTGGCTCCAGCTGATTTCTTCAACTTTTTCTGATTTATGCTCCACATGTCGAGTTTTGCTGAGTTCTACTTTGGGCTCCAGTTTTGGAACCGGGTGTAGAGCTGGGCCTTTCACTTTTTTTACTGTCATCTTTTTTGCTATTACTGGCGATGGTGGCGTTGCCTGTTTTGGCATGCTCTCAAGTTCCTGCTGAGATGGAGGAGGTGGCAGGAAGTCCTGCTCACCAGCAAGAGGAGGTGGGGGTGGTGGAGGAGGAAGCTGTTCAATGTCAGAATCAACAGAAGGAGGAGGAGGAAGATCTGTGTCATCCACTGGTGGAGGAGGAGGTGGGAGTGGCAGGTCAGGTTCTTGCACCTGAGCTTTGAAAATATTTGTCTGCACTTTGGATTTATTATTGACTTTTATTATAGCCTTTGGACTCGACTTCAGATTTCGGAACTCTGTCTTCAAAGTTTTGACTCCATGATTCTGCGTTATTGTCTTATGCTCCACTATTGTTGTTGATTGCTGAATAGACTTCTCCTCAGAGCCTGCCTTTGTTATCAACAAATCACCACCAGTGGATTGATTTTTTTTGTGCAGTTTCGACTGTTTTTGCTGTTTTGATCTTTTGTATGTGTCTCTGTGCATCAACAGGGAGGTTTTTCACTGGAGGGCTCTGTTTCACGCGAACTCTTCTGTATGCTCTGAGTTTAGGTGTTTCACGTTGTGCGGTTTCCAATAAGGATTTAATTGTCCCTTTGACGTCACCTTTTCACTTTCTTCTTTCTCAAGCTGTGTGTGCTCTTGCCCCTCATACAGTGACCTAATTGACATCTTGACATCACCCTTCACGTCATCTTCCAGGCTGGAGCTCCTTTGTAATTTGGGTGAGGATGGAGGCTCCATTAAGAGCTGAATAGTTCCTCTCACATCTCCCTGAATATCTGCTGTCTGCTGACATGATTTCCTCTCACTAGAGGCATCCTGTAGACTCTGCATTGCAATGCGAATGTCGCCCTTAATGATTTCTTCTCTTTCAACATCTCTGATCCCTTGTTTTGCCAGTTCCAGAGATTTTAACATGCCTTTCACATCTCCTTGGACTAAATCTTCGACAACAGTTTCAGCTTTGGAGGTTGATGACTTTTCCAGTGATCTCATGGTTCCTTTTATATTTCCTGGGACAATTTCTGGCTTTTCAACCTCTTTGTACTGTTTATGAGCCCTCTCCAGGCACCGCAGGGCTTTTGGTATATCACCCTTCACCACCTCCTCTTCTCTACAACAACATTCTGATTTGCTGATTCAGACAAGGACGTCAAAGCAGCTCTTAAATCTCCTTTGATTATTTCTTCCTTGTGAGGTCTTTCTAGAGTTGGTTCCGACATGAAAACTTTCACCGTGTTATGAACATCGCCAGGTATAACATCTTCCACGGTTCGCTCAATCGGTGTTCGATTACATCCAAGGAGGAGTTTTGTGTCTTGATGTCACCTCCGATAATTTTCTCTTTTTCTGCTGTGCATTGGAGAGACTCCTCAGATCCCAAATTAAGCTGTCTGAGATAGTCAAGAGAGCCAGATTCAATACATGTGGAATAAAAGTTGACATTTCCCCTTTCTGATGCATCCACAGTTATCTTCACCCGCTTGATCTGACTTATCTGAGCCAGAGAGTTTCTGAAGAGCACTCTTTATATCTCCTCTTACAATGTCCTGTTTCTCAACATTAACATTCTCCTCTTTGTTCAGAAGGGAATAAATTGTCATCTGTACATCTCCCATTTCATCCTCCTGAATAAGGATTCCATGTTTTCCTGAATCATTTTCATTGAAGAGATTCTTTACAGCTTCCTGAATGTCACCGCGTATTATTTCTTCCTTTTCAATGCTTGTGCATCTCTCTTGGTTAAATAGCTGTTTTACTGTGGAACTAATGTTCCCTTTTTCTTCTGTATCTATGCTTATATGCTGCTTTTGTTTTACCTGTGTGTTCAGCAGGTTCATCATAACAGTCTGTATATCACATTTAATAACTTCTTCTCTCTGAATCTCTGGAGCCTGCTTATTCATTAGCTGGTATTTTGCCATCCTAACATCACCTATTTCATCAGCTTCAATGAGTATTCCCTTCGACCTCACCATTTTTTGACTGTAAAGTTCCTCAAGAGTTCCCTTAACACTTTTCCCCAAGATTTCAGTCCTCTCAATTTTGGACTCATTAAAGCTGTCAAATGGTGTCGTCTCAAAGAGCCACATTGTCGTCTTCACATCTGCTTTGGAGATTTCCTCTTGAGTGAGAGTCCGATGGTCTTCATCCTCATCGACCTCTTTAATGTGGTCAAGAGGATTCTTCTCAAAAAGCCAGACTGAATGCTTGACGTCACCCTTCGCGACCTCTTCTGTTTTAACAGTTTCGATCAGGTTTTCGGAGCTCATGCTTCTAATCTTATCAATTGACTGTGTTTCAAATCTCCATTTTGCAGTCCTCACATCGCCTTTTTGTATTTCACTTACATTTACTGTTCTAACAGACCCCTGTGACAGGGCATCAGACTCGAAATGATCTTTGTTTTTCCTGACATTTCCTCCTTGGATGTCATCTACAGTTCTTATTAAAATCTTCTTTTCTTCGGCGATCCTGCCAAGTGGATGTGTCTCAAATTTCCACTTGGCAGAGGTGACATCTCCTTTTTGTAAATCCTCCTGTGTGACAGACTTAATTATATGAACTTCATCTGTGTCCTTGATAGTGTCAAGGGGCTTGGTTTCAAATAACCAACGCGTTCCCACCACATCTCCTCGTATCACTTCTTCACTTGTGACGGTGGTGACTTCATGGTAAAGACCTGCTTTGTCTTGAATGGCATAAAGGGGCTGGTTTTCAAACATCATGGTGTAATTTCTCACATCGCCTTTCTCCTCTTCCTCACAGATAATCTTCTGCATTTTAATCAGCTCTTCGTCTGTCTCTGAGGACGACTTAATTTCATCTAAGGAGTAGGTCTCAAAAATAAAACGCCCCTTATCTACATCTCCTCCTTGAACATCATTCACTGTGCGATTGCATGTTGATTCCTCGGGGCCATCGACGTGCCGGTTTTCAAACAGCCATTTGCAATTCACCACGTCTCCTTTGTGTGCATCCTCTGTCCATACATTCTTCAGCTTCTGCAACACTTCTTCAGATGTTGAAGTCATGATATCACCTGTTTGGTTTTCAAAAATGTATTTCATCCTTGACACATCTCCAGATGCAATGTCTATTTCGGTGACACGTTTGAAAGAGCCGGTCTCCTCTTGGCTAACATTCTCTGTCTCAAAGAGAAAACAGGCCGTTTTTACGTCTTTTCCTCTTATGTCCTCTTGATTGACGGTGCATGTTTTCAGCACAGTCTCTGTCTCATCGTGAAGAGTATCAAGTGCTTGTGTCTCAAACAGCCACGTGCAGGTTTTGACGTCTCCTTTCTGTATTTCTTCTGATCCTTCATCCTCTAACTTGACTTTTTCATACAAGATGTCCATCGGTTTAGTCTCAAAGAGCCATTTGCAGGTTTTTACATCTCCCTTCACGATGTCTATATTGTTGCTTGTGCCCACAGCTTCATCATCTTCTATATTGCTGAAATACTTAATAGAATCCAGCGGCTGTGTTTCAAACAACCACTTTGCTGTTTTAACGTCCCCAGACTCGATTTGATGCTTGGATATGCCCTTGATAACTTGATATTTATCAATACATTCATGAAACTGGTCAATTGGTCGTGTTTCAAACATCCATTTACACGTTGTTACATCTCCTTTCACCACCCCTCTTCACGGCGAACTGTTTTCACCTCATGAAAGTGACCTGTGTGGTCCTGCATGGCGTAGAGAGTAGTCGACTCAAACAGGTTTTTATTAGACTTCACTGAGCCTGACGTGACACCCTCTATTTGAATCTTTTGAGGCTCATCCCCCCTGCTTGACTCTGCACTCTCAAAGATGTGCTTGAAGTTTTGGATGTCCACTTTATCGATTTCTTCCAGGTCAATTGTTCTGATGATGTCCTTCTTTTCTTCTCTAATTTCCTCAAGAGGCTGGCTTTCAAATCGCCATTTCTGATGTCTGACATCTCCCCTCTCCTCCACAAGAGCTACTGTTTTTTTGAGTTTTCCCACCTCTACCAGCTCTTTTATCTCCTCAGCTGGAGTAGTCTCAAAATAATGCCTTGCAGAACTCACATTGCCTGCAACAATCTCCTCTTTGGTCACTGGTCGAGTATTTGAGTCATCCTTTAACGTATCCATCGGCTGTGTCTCAAACACCCAGCAGTTCTTACGCACATCTGCCCTGCAGCTTGTGCCATCCTCCTGCGTCAGGTCTTCCTCAACGTTTACTGTGCGAATGACTTCTTTCTTCTGCTCTCCGATGTGTTCTAGAGGTTGACTCTCGAAGCGCCACTTTTGGTGTCTCACGTCGCCTTTGGCTTCTTCGGCCAGGGTAACCTTTTGAAGTTTTCCCACCTCCAGGCCGGTCTTCCCCTCTGTGGGCTGCTTTCAAAAAGTGTCTCGCAGATCTAACATTGCCTCCAATAATGTCTTCGATGGTCTGAGGCCTTGCGTTAGAATCATCTTTCAGAGAATCCATCGGTTGGGTTTCAAACACCAAGCAGTGCTTTCGGACATCAGCTCCTATCACCTCTTCATTCTCTGCTTTTGGTTTTTCCAAGTCTTGGAGAGAATTTAATGTTTTTATCTCAAACAACCACCTTCCCCAATCACCTTTATTACTGTCCTCCATGGAAAGACTACACAGGAGGCTCAAGGGTGTAGGTCCTATGTCCGTCACAGTGAGAGGTTGGGTGTCAAAAAGCCAGCGAGAGGCAATGGAGTTCTCTAATTCAGTTTCAGTTTTGCGCACAGATTTAATCTCTAGCAGTTGGCTCGACTGTCCCATAATCACGCATTTGAACTGGGTGTCAAAAGTGGTTGTGACCGTTTTAACCTCTCCCTTAATTTCCTCCAGTACCGATCTTAAAGTCAGCAGGTGGCTCTCGTCGATGGTCTCGGTGTGCCCAAGATTTTCCATGCACTTGTTGTCGATCATGTAGATGGTAGAATTCTCATCATTCTCTGTGAACAGAATCTCTTTGGTCAAGTCCTCCTCCTTATGCATCTTATTCAGAGCGTCCATCCTGTGGGTTTCAAACAACCACGCTGCCGCGCGGACGTCTCCTTTATCTATTTTGTTAAACTTGTTTTTATACTCCGTCATGCTGATATTGCGTGTACTCAGCTCATCCATTGGCTTGGTCTCAAACATCCAAGCTGTACGCTTCACATCTTTTCCAAGAATGATTTCCTGCTGAGTTATCTTACCCTCATCATCTTCCTCACTGCGACTTTCATCCCTAATTGTGTCCAAGGGCTTATTTTCAAAAATCCAACGCATGGACTGCACATCCCCAGGGAGAATCTCTTCCCATTCCTCGCATTGATCATAATTGATATCATCGTGGACTACATCATCTTCATAGATGTACTCGCAGCTGTGTAATTTATTGCTGTCTGTTTCATCATAATCAGTGTGGCACTCCTCAATATTAGAAATGTCCGGTTGAATATGCTTGTAGAGGCGTTTAAGTTCATTCATTCTCCTCTGCTTGCAGAAAGCCTCTCTGTTGAATGGATCTTTGAATGGGTTTAATGGTTCAGGAGGTTCTGGGAAATCCTGACATGCTGGAACATCTTCACTTTCTGGCATTTGAAGTAAGTCTGGAGGTGGGGGTGGGAGATAGTCTGCATCTTCAGCTGGTGGTGGCGGTGGGAAATCCTCATTATCAGTCACTTCAACCTCTGTGGCCTTTGTGGACTCGATTGTGGTTGTTTGGCAAACTTCATTTGTCACGGTTTGGCTCTGTTTCACATTTGAGGACCACTTTGATCGGTTGATGTCACGGTCAATCTTTTAAAAGAGTAAAAAATGTTTCAATGGTAAAAAAACAAAAAGCCAAACTGTAAATCAGTCACTCTTTAGTTATATGGACACTCCAATATAGGAGATGGGCCTAAGTGAACAAGGTAAAAAAAAAAAAAGTTCAACTAAAACCGTGGTTTATCTAGGTTACAATTTAACATTTAAAAACTTGAAGATTTAACACATTGCCATGCAGAAACTAAATGACTTTGTCATATTCGTCTTCCTGCAGAAGATGAAACTTCAAGACTTTGAATGAATGTTGTCATAACCTCAAAAAATATCAGGCCTCCATCGACCAACCATCACTCCCAACCTTGACCGAAGTGCGATTCCGTTTGCACCTTTGAGTTTAGACAAACTCGATGATAATCCATCCATATGTGCACTTCAAGTGTATTCATAGCTGTGCATTCAGGAAATGTTCAACAGCAAAATCATCAAGATTTCTACTGCTTTCCTTTGATTAATGCGGGACTAAAATCTGACAAGCTTACTTTATATATTGTGTCTCCTATCTAGAATAAGAAAATGTGCGAATCAGTGAATCAGAAAAAGCCTACCTTAATTGGTTTTTGTGGAGCCGCCTCCTCTATTGTCCTTTCAAAGTGAGCCCTCAGTTCTTTTGTAGTGTACCTGGGAAATTCTTCATCTAAAAGTCAGCAACAACACAATTAGAGACAGCAGCATAATACAGAGAATGGGCTGTAAACAAATAAACATCGTACCTGCTTCATTTTGACGGTTGTCAGAACTAGATTCCAGGTTATTGCTGCAGTATGACACCTACATTGAGAGGGAAAAAAATCTGTGATCTCAGCGCTGTCAGACAGGATGCGGCACCAACCTCATCGATCGCTATCAGTTTAAAGGGGGTAATTAAAATGTTGGGCTCATTAATACAGCCTCCTCTCGCTGTTTGCAGAGTGAAAAATGTGCAGTAGTACCGTTGTTTGTTGGTTGCAATCTAGCGACTCGCTGCCAGGGAGCACCTGTCTGGTCGATACGATCACCTCTGAGTCAGACATTTCCTGTGAAGACGAAGACAGCAGTATGTAAACATTAAAATATGTGTACGTGCCCCCCCCTTTCCCCCCACACACACATACACACACAACTACACATGCCACAGATAAAAACATACCCCTCTGTGACTTAGTCCACCAGTCAAAGCCTAATAGAACACAGTGGAACACCCTACAAGAGACTGCAAGAGCAGATTGCTCTCTGCATTTTGAAATGACTCATCACAGATGGAGCCAAGGCGACAAAGAATACGTCAAGCTGTTCACTTACTCACAGCCAAAAAAAAATCATTCTTCTTGTTGGCTTTGTTCTTAACCAATTAATGATGCTCTAAAGGGAACCTGGTGGTGTGGGGAAAAAATAGGAAGGAAGGAGCCGTAACCACATTCCCACATGGAATGGAACACACAAAACAAAACATGCCTTCTTGTTCCCTTCTCTCGTGGCTTTAACCTCCAGATGTCTACATGTGTACCTGCACAGTTTTTGGTGGAGCTGAAACTGGGTAACACTGTGTGAGTTTGCAGTTTGCTGGGTCTCAAACAGCTTCCTCACACTGGCAAATCCCACTGGCAGGGAACAGACTGCCGACTCTTCCGTGACCTAATGAAGCAGGAAATATCATTAGCTGCTTCCACTTCTGCATGACCTGAAATGACAATAATTCTTAATAGAGCCATTCTTTCTGGTGTGCGTGCAGTGCAAGTCGCTGTTACACACATCGCGGTTCCAGCTGATGCCATGCGTGGTTTGTAATTGTGCCTTGTGCATTTTATAAAGCGTTGTGTTTCACCTCTGGTACTAAAGAATCTAAATATGACCTTCTCAGCACAAATCAAGTCCAATTAACCCCGCATGATAATAATGTGGCAATAACAATTTGTTGCAAGTCAGCACTTGTTCTAGCTGGGAACAAGACTAGGCAGCCCCCGAGAAATCATGCTAACAAGTATTTCAAAGCGTTGCAGTCATCATCTCTGGTAATGGCTACACATAAAGACACTGACATGTCCATGCACAAAGTTAAGTACCCCACTGGGGACGGTGTTGTCTGCATGCTTGGAGACAGCTGCCTGGTACATGGCCTCGCAGTTGATCAGCGGGATTCCCGTCTGGGTCCACAGAGTGAATCTTGTTGACTCTGGTTCAAATCTTTCTCAGGAAGTCCTGCCCTGGTTCAAAACTTGTGCTGCCAGCAGCTAAGGCACAAAAACCACAGATATGTTTGTCTATCAGGACACACACACACACACACACACACACACACACACACCTATCCACAGACAAATCCTGACCCTGGGTCAGACCTGGAACTTCTTGGTATAGGGCGTACCGGTGTATGGCTGCAGAAATATTTAATTCATCCTATGAGCCATCATTTATCTAAATCTGTAGAAGCAGCATCACATGAATGCTTATTTAAGAATTGTACAGAAATTGCACAAAACAATGCAGGTAAGGAAAAATGTACATGAACTACGTTTCTGCACACTGGTGCTGTCCGTCTGTGATGAGAGACCAGACATTTAGTTTTAAATTATAATATGAGGATGCAGTTTGTTTTTTTCTTTAAAGATCATTTGAATTTTTGGTTTTCTTTTTGAGCTTTAGGTGCCTTCCTTTCTCCTGCTAGTAATCCAGCCTTTACAGAAGGGTTCCATGTGGACATTTTTAAAAAGCAGTTTCACATAACTACGAGTACACTCTTAAATCAGATCAGAGCACACATATTTGGGGTGCACTGTCAAATTAAATGATGGCTATAAAAAAACCCGGCATAACGCTGCTCAGATGTCCTCAGCTGATAAATTGTATTCTGTGAGTCATTCAGTGAAAATATTAAAAGCTTTCTCTTGATATTCACTCACTGGAGGTCTTAGATTGGATATTCTGCACTGCCTTCCATCGGTCCACGGCGGCAGAGGATTAATCATGACCTTATTTTGTCCCTCGGAACTACGTGAACTTGTGAGTCTTTTTAGCGTAACCTCATGGTTTAACGCTTTGCTTGGATTAACAATGAGCCCTTAAGGCTTCTCAGAGCGCTCTCTGAGACCACATTAGTTGTTTAAGGCATAAAAATCCTGGTTTGGATCTGAGTTATCTTTTCGCTCAGTGGTTATTGGAGACAGTGCTGTCAATTACATTTTTGGTTGAGATCTTTAAGTCTCATCCATTCAAAAGCAAAGGAGCAACACAGGAAACCTGCAAGTTTTAAAGTTATCTTAAATTAAATAAGTCCAGGTCAAAATGACCACCTACTCCATCTGGTTAAAAGCAGGTCCATTAAGATCAGTAAAAGCTAATGTGCTTTTTTTTTAAGAGAATTTGAAATCCATCAACGTTGTCATCCAGCCTTTAGAGCTGAAGGCACCTGTTAGTGCTGCTTTTATCTGAACTTTATTTACATGTCTAGCATGACTTATTTTAGCTTCGGAGCAACAGCGGCAATAGTTTTATAAAGCTAAACATTAAAACAGAACATTTTCTTGTTGTTAATGTAGTTCAAAATCCGTTTTTAACAGAGCTGCATTTCTTTTAGTGGGAGTTTTTTTTTTTTTTTTTCAAATTCAAACATAAATTTGTGGCCAAAACAGTTTATGACTGTTCTCATAACATGTGTGACCAGACGGAGAGCTCAAATGACAAGAAAGTGAAGTAATGTAGGCGCCAAGTACCCGCAAAAATAAATCAGGCCTATTTTAGATGTAACCAGGGAGGCTCGTGTTTCATAGCAGAATACAGAAGGTAAGTTAAGGCCGTTGTTTCTGATAACCTGCATCAACTGTCTTGTATTTTCGGATTGTCTCTTATTGATCTTCAGAATCCAAAGATAAATGATTAAAAATGGAGTCAAATAGCACCTAATGGTCTTAACTTTGCATCGCTGAGTTCCATTTATTTTGTCTCAGTAGGACTCTAGTCCCAATTTGTCCTCAGGAGGAATATCCAGAGTTAAATTAGGCCCATTTCATGTTTTTCCTGTCCTCTCTGGATACAGTGGCTGGACAGTATTGAGGAATTTTATATCAAACATGCACCAATTTGGTGCCTTGTGTTAAAGATGCCCTAAAAAGTCACAATAATTCAGGCTTCCATACAACTTCCAATAAACGCACCAATAAAAGCCACCACCTACCAGCTGCAACAGAAATGAGTCCAGCAGATGGGAATCCCACACAAAGGCCTCTGCACCCCTGACCTGCAGGTTCTGTCCAAGCCAAACGCAAATCCCAACCAGCGTTGGAGGCCGGCTCCACCACTTTGTATTTCACTTCTGTCCAGCGAGCAGACAGTGACGGCCGATTTTATTTTAGACCCTCCGCCCACATACCAAAATACAGCCCTGGCCTCTGCGCCTCCAGTGATTAGCCCCCTGAAAAAAATCTGTTAGGAAGTACTTCCTGTCACACCTCTCGGCCACTAATAAATCAGATCCATCTAGTTTCATCATCGTGGTCTCCGTTCTTTACTCCACCTGTCACGGTATTTCACACAGCACATATAAACCCACACAAAGATTTTCCAGCATTAGAGTGGTGCAAAAATGTCACTGCAAATGGTTTTTGAAGCTAAGAGCTGCCCAACCATGTGGGTTAGGGTTGGGGGAGTTCTCCCTGAATCAGGGACAGTGATGTAATGCCAGTTGCCGGGGGTGTTAGAGGAGCTGCTAATACTATACGTTGTCTCGAGGTGACGAGCAGACCAGATCATCTTGTTTGGAGGCGCTGAGACGGTGGCGCCAGCCTGACCCGGCATCTCAGGGACGCAGCACGGCGGGGTTTGGAGACCAGGCATAACTGACAGGGATCTGAGTGAGCAGCGAGGTATGAAAGCATGACCTGCTCCAATTAAGCATCAACACAACACGCTCATGATGATGTAGAATCGGAGGTTTACATTCACACCCATGCTGCTAGTTAGGAGGGACAAAATGGCTGTGAGCAGTCTAGACGCTGCCACGGTCCTCAGACCGCACAAACACGTCAGCGCTGATGTCGGTTTGTTCCGAGGCCTCGTGTTATTTACATGATGAGCCTATTTTATGCAGCGTGCAATCAGTCCTCTGTAATCCATTAAACAGAGAAGCCAGGCAACAATGGTAAAGGAAGGATCATAAATTTGTGGGTTTTCTGTCAAACTCAAGGGGGCGAGGAGCGCTGCCATCCTGGAGACAAATGATTTCCATCAGCAGCCTTTATTAACATTAGCATTATTAACAGTCTAAAAATGCATATAAATGTCATTTCAGTTTAATATAAAGCTACATTCATCACCTTCAGACCAACTCTATTTCACATTCACACTCCTATTTATTAGCATTCAAACAGCTAAAAAAAACCCAAAATAATAGTGAAATATTCTAACAGTGTTCATGCTTTTGAAATATGCAGCAGGAAACACAAAGCTCGTGTATATGGTGCTAAAATCCCACAAATGGTTAAATTTGGGTTGAGAATAAGGCTCAACAGCAGCCAGCATTGTTCTAAAACCTTCATGGGGAAAGGATTGTAGCCTTGACGTTGTTGGAATCTGAGAACATATTTCAACGAAACAATAAACAACATGTCTGCTGGGCACGTTCCTCTTTTTTTTCATGAACTTTCCTCACCGTGCCCTTAAGCAAGGCACTAAACCCCTGTCTGCTCCCTCCTGAGAAAGTGCTGGCTGCGAGTGTTTACTGCGGAGCCACAGAGTGTGAACTGGTAAGCCTCAGCCTCCCCTGCAACCACTCACCCAGACTGCTGTAAATATCTGTGAGCTCTTTGTTATAATGCCTAATTAAATAGGATTTAAAACCCAGGAGAAGTTGTTGAGATATTCATGCTGCAACGGTGTAATTAGATTTTAGGAGGAAGCTGAATGTCATTTTCACACAAGCTGATAATAATAATGCGGCTGTATTCAGTATAAATAAATTTGCATTTTATGCCTCCGAAACCTTGGGAGTGCGGTATGACATCTGACTGTGGTTGATGCCCAAATCTTGTGATTTAAATTAGATTATAGATTATTATTATTAAATTAGATAAGCCACGTTTATTTAATACTGCAGTTAGGGGTCCGGCCTGTACAGTGTTAGCAAATGCACAGAACTTCTGTGGGACATGCTAATTTATGAAATGCTAATTAAGAACTCTGGCATTCTATCATAAATTTATGAGGGAAATACTGCTGCGGCAATAATAATAAATCATGACGGCCCTTCTTTTTCTCAATGATGTCCTCCCCACTGCTGAAGCTTGAAGGCCTCTAGAACAAGCTGACAATGCTCATTGAATATTGTTGAATACTGTGGAGCCTCGGCGCGGCTCACAGAAGCACCACCAGCAGAATGAAAAGGAGCCTCGTCTCTGCCAGATGCTGCTGCAAGTGAGGCCGGGTATCATCTTAGATTAACACCATGAACTTTCAATCCACGTCAACGCTACATAAACCCTGCCGCTACGTTAACTTTCTTGGATCGTGGCAGGTGAAGGCGTCGTGTGCTGAGTGTTGGGGGACATCCGACAGACGAGGTGTATGAAGCTGAGGCTAAGCTCTGTTTTATTAGTTTGAGGGTTTGCGAGCTTGTTGCTGAGGCTTCGTTCCATTTCAGAGGTCTGTTGCTCACCTGGTAACAGCGGTGAGAGCGACGCACGTTCTCGGCCTCTGCTCTGGGGAAGGAACAAAGAAACATTTGCCTGCATTTATGAAATGAATTAAATTAAAATGAACTCAGCAAAAGCCAGTGATGAATGGACGCAATCTGAGCGCACAGAGAGGGAAAATAATGTAATGGGGCTGGATGCTGATGGGTACTAACTCTATTACCACAGCAGAAGGGACCCTTTATGAGAGGAAGCTTTTTGTTCATCATCAAGATGGCCATTTACTTTGGTAGGCAGGCTCTCCTGTGGTCCACAGGAAACGTTACAGCCAACTGGGCACAACAAACAGACACCGTCAAACACAACCTCAGATTGTTGTCTGTCTTCATAACCCTCACCAACTGCAATTTTACAAAAGTTTGCTTACGTTATCTTTGAGTCATTTTATTGACCTGTAGCGTTTAACACAAGGCTGATGTTACTGTCATGTGGACAACAGATAAATTCTTCCATCAAGGCCTGATCGTCTGGCTAAATTTATATTAACATCTCCTTTTCTGAATCTTTCACAACAATTCACTGATTCATCCATAAACCTTTTCAGCAAATAAGCACTGCAACATCCTCCTGACTGCTGACCCATACTAGAACCTACACCTATTCACTGGGGCCAGAATCCAAATGCACTGAGCTCCGGTGTGTTCAACGTCTAACGTCGGCGTCGGTGATAAAAAATCATGCTAACGAATCAGGAACCTGTTGAGTATTTAATAACGTACATAATAAAGAGCGTAATAAAGTACATTTTGGTGCTCTGCCAGCCTTAAAGGCATGCTCAGGATATCATAATCCAGCATTCACATTCAATTTTGTACCATCAAAGTGGGGAAATAACATGAAATCCCACCAGAATCAGTCTGATTAGTAGATTAGTAGAACCTGTGAAAGTCGTGTTCGGTGGGGTGAGAGGGGTGACTCTTCCAGGAAGACTCAGGAACCAAGAGCTCCCGGTGCCATGAGACAGAATAATATGCATGAAACATGCAGATAAGTGCTCTCAGGGGAGGAGAGACTTGGCTGCTGAGCAGCACTCTGATGCTCATAAACACCTTCCTCTGTGAAAAATGAGCTGGAATTTGTAA
>NW_021821617.1:0-50175 GCF_901000725.2 Takifugu rubripes | reverse complement strand
TGTATCCTTGAGGTGTTTATTTGCATATAAAGTGGGAAGAGAGATGCGATTACAAGTAGCCACTCAAGACTCACACGAGAGATGCTGAATAATGACGAGTGTGAACAGACGGATTCCTAACAGCCGCTGCAGCTCTCCAGCATGCTTGGGGGGGGGGGGGGGGGGGGGGGGGGGAGGAGGTAGGGCGGGTGAGGAGGCTGAAGGGGGGTGAGGAGGCAGGGGGGAGAGTGAGGAGTGCTGGGGGGGAGTGAGGAGGCAGGGGGGAGAGTGAGGGAGGCAAGGGGGAGTGAGGAGGCAGGGGGGAGAGTGAGGAGGCAAGGGGGGGTGAGGAGGCTGAAGGGGAGTGAGGAGGCTGAGGGGGAGAGTGAGGAGGGTGGGGGGGGGGAGGCAATGCCGTATTTCTACATAGTCTGACCAGAAATGTACCAAACTGGTCTGAGTCCAGTGGGGTTTTGCATCAGAATCTTAGCAGTAAAACTTTTTGCAGTGTGTGTGTGTGAGTGTGGTGTGTGTTGTGTGTGTGAGTGTGTGAGTGTGTGTGTGTGTGTGTGAGTGTGAGTGTGTGTGTGTGTGTGTGTGTGAGTGTGTGTGTGTGTGTGTGAGTGTGTGTGTGTGGTGTGTGTGCGTGTGTGTGAGTGTGTGTGTGTGTGTGAGTGTGTGTGTGTGTGTGTGTGTGTGTAATAAAACCCTCCACAGTCGTTGCATCAGATGATGAATCACTGCTTAGTTTTGTGCCAGACAGAAGAGAGATGCAATCAGAAAGGTGCCACAAATCCAGGTGATCTGTGAGACCCCCCCCCCCCCCCCCAGCACCAGTGATCACCTTTTCTGGATCCTCCTGTTCCGATGGCTCTGACTGTAGCCCTGAGACCAGCCCCCTCCTCTGTGGGGCTCCTGATTGGCCCAGGGAGGATCAAAGGAGGACGTCTCTCACAGAAGTGGAACGCCGGCGCCGGCACAATGGAAGATGGCCGCCTGGCGTGGTCAGCCACTTCTTTTTAATTGCCTGGATTATGTAGCTCATTTCCAAAAGCGAATGTTTCTTGCATCAACGCCTTTCACTCTTTTGCCTGCCTCGGTGTCCCCCCCCCCCCCAGCTTTTCTTCCCACCAAAAAGCTAATTAAGTCCCTCTCTGCTCTCTTTAGAACCACGAGCCTTTCTTACCTTCACCCCTCAGAAGTGCCGCTCGCAGGGGGACGGTGGAAATAGTTGTCATTACCGGCGCTGACCCGAGGTTAGCGGAGCAATCAGCCCCCCCGCCCGTGAATTAATGACAAAAAATGGGGTTATTTAAGCCTTGTGAAATTCATGATGATTCCTCACGTGGTTCCCTCCATTAGCCCAGACCGAGGTCCTTCGATTCCGTTTCCCGGAGACGAGCTTTCGGACCAGACGACAGAACTTGTAACGTGCGCGACCGTCCGAGCGGGTCCATCAGACCCCGCCGCTGCTAGCTAGAGCGGCGTGCAGCCGTGCACCAGCAGGAGAACCGCAGGGACCAGCATGTTCCTGCTGAAGCGGACCGTGTTCTGGGCCCGGCAAATGTGCTGCAGTCGGTGTTTCTCTCCTCTTTTATATAGAGAATCAATACGTTGTGTTTGTTCTACAAAAGTCTTTATGTGCGTGTTTCTAGAACACGTGACCCGGCTGTGGGTCTGATGGACCCCCCGGCCCGTTCTGGGCTCCTGCTGCTGCAGAACCCCACCCCTGCTGTGATAATATGTTCTCCTCCTCACATTAAACAGCTCGCTGCTGCTTCGTTCGTCCGATTATCTGCCTTTTTGGCGCCGCCAAGTCCAAATCTGTCTGTTTTACACGCCCCCCCCCCCCCCCCCCGTCGGGCCTAATGCACCGACGATGGAGGGACAGTAAAGATCCGAATGGTTCCTGGAGTTGGAGCTCCGGATCTCCGGAACGGCAGCAGGAAAGTGCCAGTAGCCACGATATTCTGATCATCCGGTGGTAAAATTCCCAAATTAACCGGAATAACTCCGTCCGTCCGTTATATAAAAGTCTCGCGTTTCAAGGTTTGTTTTTCCTACTTCATCAAACTCTTTTCAGGGCTGCCAAAAAGAAAAAAAAAGGAAAAAAATCCATTTGCAAAAGTGTAATTCGATTTCATGTTTCCAGGTAACAGCAACACACTGGGGGGGGGGGGGGGGGGGGTACTCCACAACAATGGTCCAGGGTCATGTTGCGCTCCACAAATAAGCAGCTGAAAAGGAAAATCTGAGGAGAAGAGCTTGTGATTACATCCGCCAATTAAAATTAAACGTGTATTTTAACAGGCCGCTCCTTCCTGGCGGCTGGAGAGCCCCCATTTGCCGTGCACGAGCCGTGCACGAGCCGTGCACTCCGGGAGCAAATGTCATTTTCTGAAGCAGATAATGGAAGAGGTGGGTGGAACCATTCTGGGCCACCAGGCTCCCACCCAGCTCGGTAATATATTGCAAGCTACTTTCATTTTGAGGGAGATTTGTCATAATAGCGAGGCGGCCAGATGCGTCCCCCCAGTTGTTGAATCTTTCCCGTGCCCGCTGGGTCACCCTGTCAAACACGGAGACGTGCGCTCTTTGTCATACTTGGGCCGGCGCCGTTTTGCATTACGGAGAAGGAGAGAACGGAAGGACCTTGAGCGGGAACCCACCGAGCCGAACGGAGCTCCGCGCCTTCATCCGTCGCCGCTAAACGGAGGAGCTCCATCGACACGGGTCCGATCCGGGGCGCCGACGGCAGGCGCCGGGACCGGGTTGGGAGTCATTTAAGACCCAAGATTCTGCTGCCGCGCTTCGTGTATCCGGCTGAAAACTTCATCAGATGCTCCAAAGTGGGAAAAAAGGCTTCCTTTTGCTTCCTTTCATCTGGTGTGAAAGTGGATATCAGAGAAACTTTTCATCACTTTGCTGTGTGAATTAAAGTCATTAAACTAAAGATCTCAGTCTGTCTTCTGAACACACAAACAGAACAATGGACCGCGTTCAGACACGAGCGTTCTGCTGTTTACTCATTCTCTTTAGTTCCTCTCTGCGTTCCCCTCCACGGCTGATAGAACTTTCTGAACCGGCTCGCTTGATTCTCGCCGATATGAAAAAGGGAATTTCACGGCCGCGTGCTAATGAACTTTTAGAACTTTTACCTCAGTACACTTTCAAGTCCGATGCTCTTCTGATGATGGGAGAAGTGGGTCGGGGCTCTCAGACGCCGGCTGCACAGGAATTCCAATATCGTACGTGGGCGATTATCACAAAATTCTTTTAAAAAGTCTGAAAGAGTGACAAAAAAGAGCAGCGGACAAGGCTGTTGTGGTTCTGCTGAGAAGAAGAAGGGACCGAGCAACGCAGCCCTGAGGTGCCCCGGGGGGGCAAATTTAGCTTGTATTGTGCGTAGTAAGAAAAGAACATCGGAACGTGGAACAGGATCGTATTTGCATACCTTTCCGGCGCGTTTAAATGGTGCTACAGACGGCCGGAGTAGCCTCACGGGGGAGATTTTCCTGAACGGTAAGTAGAAAATCAAAAAAGACAGAAAATACGTAGCACGCATTCTGATGAATATGCTGACGGAACCGGGCTTTTAAGAAGAAGCATACGCCTCCCAGTCGAGTTTAGTCTTTTGTCGCAGGGACATAAAAGGAAATGATGCCGTATTTTTTCTGTTCTTTTCCTTTTTTTCAGAAGCGAGGTCAGGGTGAGTGCATTCAGCCGGTGGCACGGACACAAAAGCCTCACACAGAGGCTAATTCACAGCGCAGCTCGCCGCCGTCAGAGTCCTCGGCTCGGGGTTTAATTGAGAGTGGCCGAGCCCCCGAAAGGGGCCGACGCTTTCAAATCAAACACCTCATCACGACTGCTGCTTATTGCTGGTGTGTGTGTGTGTGTTGTGTGTGTGTGTGTGTGTGTGTCCATGTATTTGCTACAGTGAGCACCGAGTAAGTATGTATGTCTATGAAAGTCCCCACAAAGATAGAAAGACAAGCGTGTGTGTCATTATTATTTGTACCTGTCCTCCGTCTCTTTCAAAAGGAAAAAAAAGCTTTCTTTTAAAGATTTAATGGATTGAAACACTGCTGGACGATCAGACGGTGGACATGTTGGACCCTTTGTGGGGTTTTGGGACCTCCAAGCGCGGTTTCTGCCCGCCTCGCCGTCACCTCTGAGCCCCGCCGTGTGAGAAGACGTGTTTGATTGGTGTGAACAATTCGATTTTTTTTTTTTGCTGCGACTTCTGATGTTCGCATCTGCAAGTCCCGTCTAGTCCGGCGTGTCTCTATTAGCTCTGGCCCGATTGGTCGGCTCATCAGAGGAGTAAACAGCTCATCCCTTCGGGTGATGGCGCAGAGCTGTGACGACCGCTCCAACAGTATCATCGACTTCCTGTCTCCGTCCTCGTCTTGATTTCCGGACAAAAACCGCGCGCACAACCACAAGCAGCGTCCGGGGTAACCTTTGGGCCGCAGGCCTGGCTGGATCCCGTCCTCATTAGAGCAAAACGCCGTCTATCTGGACGGAATACTGACGCCACGAAACACCGCACAACTTAAATCGAGAACGAGCTCATTTAAAGCTGAAATCAGCCTGATGGATGCTAGTCAGTGGGCGGAGCTTCACTGTAGTGGGGGGATATTGGACCCCCCCCCCTTACATCAGGGTCTGACAGAGCCCTCTGTTCTCTTTAAGACTCGTCGATCGATCTTCACATCTGCGGCGTGTTTGCATAACGCTTTCCTGCCGTGTTTACCTCATAATGCCGCAGAATGTCAGCGGCGGCGGCGACGTGTCGAGGAGGATGCTGGAGATGATCGAACCACCACGTGAGCTGCAAAAAGGGCAATAACGTGAACAGAACCCTCCGCTCCCGCTCCAGTCGGAGGTCCCGAGCTTTAAAAAACCTTAAATTATTCTCTTGATACGCAGGCTAACGCCCGCCGCCACCGCCACGCATCCCCAGAGGCTGCAGGCTTAATTAGACGCTGACAGCGAGTGTGTTCAGGAGGCTTGACTCCAATCTCATCACACCTCTTTGGTCCTCCTGGTTCTGGGCATCCCAAAGTGCTGCTCGCCACACAGTAGCAGCAGAGCAGCCATTTTTAAGACAAAATAGAACGTAGCGGCGAAATTTGAAGTTGGGAATCTCCCAGTTAGCACTGACAGGTTTGACAAGCGCGGATGCTAACGCGAACAAATTCCGCTTATTTCCTGTTTTCTCCGCCCGGACTGACGCGTCGTAGCCGAACTGCCTCCATTTTCGACCCGTTTGGATCGTTATCGTCCGTGAGTAGCTCCCCCGTTTTGCACGCGCGGGACAATTTCCATCAGAATGGGCGCCACGAAGCCGCCACGGCGGCGTCTCACAAAAGAAGCAAAGGCGAGAAAATGCAGGGCCCACGAAGAGAAGGAGGACTTCAGGAGCCACTGGAGCCTGGTTTCCTCAGAAGGCGCCCTGGAAGGACTCGGCAGAACGCTCCATCTTCTCCCTTTGATGTCTCTCTGTGATGAGATACAAACCCTGACGGCGATATCAGACCTCTTTGAACAATAAAGAAATCGAATCTCAGGTAACGACACCAAAGGCTCGGCGAGGCTCTGCTTTTGTAAACAAGCCGCTCCCTCGAGTGGATGCGGCTGCCGGATCGCAGCAGAACCTGCAGAACGGCTCCGTCCCCCGGGAACGGGCGCCGCCGCCGTGGCTGGTGGTAAATGAGAGCCCGAGCACGGAGGTAAGGCTCCAGTTACAGGCAGGGGCAGGATAGACGTCGGGCTAAGCGTTAGCCCAGCACAACAATTGGTGGAAAACCTTCAGTCCACACCTGGAACATCTGGAGTTCTTGTTCTCTCCGACGACTGATTGGAGAAATGCAACATACTACTGCGAAACGTGTGTGTGAGGTTCGATGGAAACAACACACACAGGAAGAGCAATTTAGCCGCCTCTCGTTCCCTTCCCTTAGGTCACTGCGGAGCAAATGGAATAAATGTGGAAAGACTCCAACAGAAGGAAAGATCCCGACGAAGGAGAGGGACGGAAAAGGAAACAGCAGATGCGTTTGTAGCGGAACGTGCTAACGTCGGCTAGCGTCGGCTAGCCCGGTGCTTTCAGACGTATACGATCCCGTTCTGATCCTCCCTGGGACAAGCAGAGGGAACGAGGGGCGAAAACAAGATTAAAACCATTCCGACTGCTCAGCCGCGACCCCGATGGCGAAGCCCCGATGGCGAGCTCCGACGGGAGCGACCGCCTGATCTGTTCACGTTAGCTCGCCTGCGATGACCGCGGAGGACCGTCTTGATGTTGGTCGCCGCTATTAGAAACTAAAGTGGTCTCGGTTCTGGAACAGCAAGCCAGGCCCGAGCGGACAAAACAAAGGGAGGCAGGGAGGACTGGTCTCCATGGCAACTTATCTGAGCCCGCTTTGTGTATCGCGGTTGTTACAGAAACAATCCTGAATCATTCTGCAGGAGAGAGAATTCCCCAACGGTACAGGGGAAAACACACACTTCCAAATGTGTGTGTGTGTGTGTGTGTGTGTGCAGAGGATGAAGATTGATTTGATTGTGTGTTACTGTGATCTAATAGAGTGGTTTTGTTGCACAGCTCAGCACCGGCGGCGCTCAGTGAGAATGATGAGTGCCAGGAGCGCCGCTCGCCGCCATCCGGAGCGGCGTCGCAGCCGGTCGCTATGTCAACAGGCCTGTCCCCCATCATTAATATTTATCAGAGTGTGCACACGGAGGGGCTCACCGTGGCCCCCCTGCTACGCTCCCCTCATATGTCTATACTGTGGGAGCCTCCCGTGGCCACGCCTCCCGCTGGCCACGCCCCCCCCCGCTGGCCACGCCTCCTCCGGTCCAGGTGTTCAGCAGGCCAACTCTGTCCGTCATCAGACCCTCGCACCCTCGTTTCCTCTCACATTGCTTTTTCCTCCAAAGGCACAAAAACGGCTCCATTATGAAGCTGATTTGGACAAACCATGAAATAAAGTATCTCATTTTGGAGGCTGAAGGTCCAATTTGAGGACTGAACGTAAATGAAATAATGGAAGTGCGGCCTCAGAAGAGCTCAAGTGAGGACGCCAAAATTAGCAATTTCTTTTAAAAAACACCCACAAACTTCGTTGGACACAGTTAAGAATGATGATTCTTAGCTAACCAACCTAAAGCTAACCAACGTTCTGTTTGCTGTGGCCGGTCAGTGCACATTGAAGTCACCTTCGTCTGAACTCTTCTGTTTTTCGGAGGCCAAAGTCGTCAGCTTTCATGTCAAAGCAGCTCAAAAATGGGAAGGGCTTTTTGCATTAAAATGGAGGTCAAGGCTTCTGCCGATGGTGAGAGACTGATCAAAGCATCAAAGAGAGCTGCTAAAGCCTCAAAAAAGAAAAAAAAAAACTTCCGCGTGTGGGCAAAAAGACGCTGATTTCTGAAGAGAAATGAAAAAGGTTGATGGTTTAGACTCCACCTGCGTTTATGGAGCATTAGCACCGCACACGTTAGCGAACAGGGCCTGAGCTGTGGACTTCCTGGGCCCTAACCCCAAATATCTATGCTAATGCAAATGGAGGTTTCCTTTAATCCAGATTACATTAATCCCCACTCAGAGAATCTTAATTGACTGGCGGATGAATACGCAGTTGTCAGGTTGTCTCCTCCGGTTTTTTTTCCCACTCACCTACCTGCTTCAGCAGACAAAAGAAATAATCATTTTCCTGCTCTCCTAGAATCTGCATTAGCATAAAAAAGGGAACAATAACGGCTGTCAGCTGCACGAACGTGGTTTTCCAGTGGATTCAAACGTGCGGACTCAGGTCGATCGTTTAAGATGTGAATTTTCCAAAGAATGCAGCTCTGCAGTGGCACTAATTACCTGCTGGAGCGTGAGTGAAACTCACCCTGGATGTTAGACACCTTCAGAAGGCAGCTTACTTGAGACCGTGCTGGTTCCTCACCATCTTTGTGGGCTTTCCTGTGCTGGACCGCAGCTGTTTGGATCCATGTGGGCGGATCGCTGCTCAGGAACAAAGTGTGTGTGGGGGGGTGGGGGGATCCAGTGGGCTCCATCCAGAGGTAGCTGTTGACCGTATCGCTGTTACACCGTAACCACGGGGATTCTGAAGAACACAGCTTGTGTCAGAAGGTTCCTTAAATCTGTGCGTGAGCGGTTTTCTCGCCCTCTGAATCTCCGGCTGTCTGGGGAGAAACTCCAGGCCCGCGGCAGGAATAATGCTAGCCGGCCTGATTACATTCTTATCGCTCGTATCATCCGGTAACATGTCAGGAAAGGCAGCCGCGAGCTCCCCTCGGGTCCTCCAGCTTCTCCTGGAGCTCCGCTTCAGCATCGCCTCTGATTATGCTGCAGTGCCGTAAGTGGGGCCTTAAAACCCGGGTTCGAAGGCGGCGTGAGGTCGGCCGTGCGTGACGCGCTAACGTAGCGCGCGTCGCTCTTTGAACCTTCTCCGGGAGCTCCACGGCGGACCGAGCCGCCCTTCACGGCTGTTTGTTTCCCTGCGGTTTTGCTGCAGCGTGGACGATGAATATGCAAACTCGTCAGCTTTGTTTCTCCTGGCTGTGCTCCTAACGGTTAGCCCGCTTTCAAAGTGACTTATGCATTATTTACCCCTTGTATCCCGCCATTGTCCCGAACGTGGCGTCTGAAAGTGCGTCACGACACTATTTTAAGCCGTCTGATAATGGAAATATCCCACGTTAAGACCCGCGGATCGGACCTGACCGAGACTCTGAATCATCTGATCCGCCTTTTCAATCAACGGCTTCAGCCGGAGCGTTCCGTGATCCGGCACTTCATCTCCTCCCCCGCTCCGTAACATAATCACCGTTATGGCCACTCCGGCCACACGTAACTGCATTTAGCGGCCGCGGTAAATGACACGCTACCTGTCAGGAATGTGATTACATCAGTGTTATTAAACGGAGGGAAGGAGGCGACCACCGCCTGGAGGCCTGGAGCTCGTCACTCTCCCCACCAGTGTCAGATAAAGTCCAGACGCTGGAAAAGAATCCTGCAGAGCCTCCACACACGCAGGGAAAAGCAGCCGTCAGAGTGGAATCGGAACGTTTGCACGACTGAGAAACAAGCGGCGTAATTTATTTATACTATTTACTGATGCGCTGAACAAGTGAAATAAGGGAATTATCCTCGCCTCACCTTCAGAGAGGCTCATCTGGAGGCAGGAAAACACCATAACTGCATCCGACAAGAGTACCAGGAAATGGATCAACATCAGCTCGCGGTGAATCATCCTCCTGGTGGGGGGGGGGGCTGAACAGCGGCGCCGCTGGCGCCCGTAACGGCTCCGCACGCGTGGCGTTCCGTCGGAAACCTTGGAAAGTTCTGCGTCTGCGAACGCGTCACGCCGTGGTTGTTCCCTCCATCACCTCGCCCGCCCCATTAGAGCGAGAAGAAGCCTCAAAACCAACGTGAGGTTAACGGCGACCGGTCTGGACTAACGAGCGCAGCGTGTAATTAACGCGAGTGCTTTGATTCTGCGGTAATGGGAAAAGACGGGGTCGTCGAGGGTCAAACGCACTCACGTGTGAACATAAACGTGCGTTAGCACAGCGGCGATGCAATGTTAGCGCTTAGCATCCTGCGGCGCCACGTTTAATTCGCTTTGATTGGTTCATTCCGGCGCCGCTACGTTCATCCGTGCGTTAGCCTGCAGCGGTTAGCAGAGTTGAAGTGAGTTAGAAAGCCTCTAAAAACCACATTATAGTGCTAATGAGCGAAGACGAAGCAGGGTTGATGCAGGAAGTCGCTCTCTGTCACTCACAAACGGCGCGTCCTTGTCTGCTTTTAGTCATTTCCCTCCTCTCTCAATCAAATCTGCCGCTCTGGAGCTAATCTCCAGGAGAGCTCCCCCGGAGCACCCGCAGCAGATGCCAGTTTCAATCAAACCGTCCAATCAGGGGACTTTTTTTGCATAATTTCTCAGCCCCCGTCAACCTGCTCCCAGTGTTCTGCTCCCTGCTGGGATCCCAGAGCCAAATTCTGTCCCTTTTGTCGTCTTTCCATTCTCCCTCTTGTAATTTTACACTTCAGAGGACTGATGATTGCGTCTGGATGCTGGTCAACAGGAACCATTTCAAAAGCCTTTCAGCACCGCACAGGAAACTTTCAAGCACCGGAGCGGATTCGCCGGATTGAGAGGGAATCATTTGCATATTTAGGCTGGAATAGGAGCAGGGAGGCAGTCGGCTTTGATCAAAGGAGCACTGGAGTCAGATTCCACCACGTCCAGTTGGAACAAGCGGCAGAAAATCCTTTGAATGCTCAGATCTGAGGTGCCTGAGCTCCTGCTCTGATTAGAGGAATCGATTGGAATTTAATATTCCCACAAAGATAATACTCAATCGATGGCGTTCGTTTTCTTCTGACTCGGCCCAGACGTGCAACGATTTGCGTTTAACCGCGACGGCGCGACGGCCCGATCACGTCCCGCCCCTGTAACGTCCTCCTCCGCTTAACCCAGAGGATCGATGCGCTTATCACGTTGACTCTGACCCAACCCCGAAACCAGACTCATCATCAGCAGGCTTGTTATTGGATGGATTCCGAGTAAGAACACGATGATATCCCCTAACTGGCGGGTTTAAACGGTGGATCTACTTTGGACTGTCCAGCGCCGTCCCCTGCGGGGGGACGAGGACCCGTCTGAAGCCTGAGCAGAAGCGAGGCATCGTGGGGCCTCACACGCCTCCTCGATGTCCAGCCTGTTGTTCTGAGAGGAAGAGCTCGCTCTCAGCTGCCAGTGATGAAGGAGCGGCAGAACTTTTTTTAAAAAGAAAAAAACAGTCTGTGACTCTCCAGATGTGGAGGAGTTCCAATAAGACGTGGGGACGCCATATGGAAGCATTAATACGCCACTTTGCAGCGATGAAGAGTCCTCGGTCGTTCTTTCTTCTGTTTACCTATCAACGGTTTCCTCTTTTACACGGGGTTTTAACGACTCCTGCATATTGTTCAGGTTCCGCTCTGTTCACATCTGACATTTGTAATCACGGCTTTCTTCTGTCTAAAAGGCACAAAGCGCTTTAGCCGGCGCATTTTAGCATTAGCGCGCCGAATTTAGCCGAAGCCCGCCGCGTGCCGCACGCCAGGCTGGAACGCGTTTGTTGAGGTTTATTATTCATTAAAGTATTATTTTCGAGGGTGTTTTTATCGCCGGTGGCTGCTGTTGGCTGCCGCCGATCCCTGAGAGGAGCAATAAAATCATCGTGAGGAGCAGCAGGATATCAATATGCAATATTAACATTTTGTTCGGGTCCAAAAACGAGGCAGCGTATCATAGCAACCGACATGTTGCTGAAATGAAACGATTACGGTTTTCTATTGCCCCCCGTTCCTGCCCTTTGAGGCTTTTGCAGGTTCCTCCGACGCCACCAACCGCCTTAACCAGAGTGAACACGCAACGCTGAACGGACAGGGAACTACTTTTTAGTCCGTCCCGCAGGGAGAGTTTTCTGGCCCTCGGTGATCTATATGCTGGTGCGGGCCAGGAAGTGAAGTGCACTGGTGAGCGAGTAGGTGTGCGCGATGGCGGGCTAATGAGGGCGCATGTCCTTAATGTTTTTAGCAGCGCAGGGTCGAGAGGGGGGAGCCAATTATTTTTGGCAGCCATATTGAAAAATGTGTGTAGGTTTGGGCCAATTAGCGTCCCCCGCGGGTGTTGAAGCAGCAGGTGAAGCAGAGACGAGGGGCCCGAGCGCGTCGCCGAGGCCGCTTTGATCCCGCACTGCTCCGGGAGGCTCCGCCGTACTTCATGATCTGGGTCTGAGCGTGAGCGTAGAGTAAGGCGTCCTTTTGTGTCATCATCATTTAGGCTGAAGGAAATCTATGGTCCCGACCAGAGGAGCCGATATAAAGAGGGAGGACCGGAGCTCCTAAAGCTTCTTTCTCATTCAACTGTCGTCGTCACGGTGATGCCGCGTTCAATTTTCATTCATATGTTATCCGGGAGCCGTGGAACGCGGCAGGATTGGCAGATGCCAGGGGCCTCCGCTGGATAGGGTCGGCGTTCCGGGACGGAGGGAGAGGAGTGGAGGAGCGGGTGGGGGGTCCTGAGTTCCTGAGTCAGCAGTTCCGTCTAAACGTGTGCTGAAGATTGTCCCCAGCACGGTTCCCTCCATGCTTGGAGCTCGTCCCATCCAGGATCCTGGTCCCAGCCCGCATCCGGGCCGGATGAAGGAAGTCTGCAGAACGCTGAAGGTTTACAGAGGCCAGGTCAGAGACATTAAACCGGATCGTGTCCTGCAGCAAACGTGCGGGAACTCTTTAAGCTACTTTGGAGAAACAAAGTTTTAAGGAGCCCGGCCGACATTCGTCACGAGCGGGAAAGAATTCCGCTTCGGAAGCAGCTGACATTTACAGTAGCAGCTCCGCCAGTGAAACCTGACCTTTACAAGTGTAAATTCTACCTTTCCCAAAATGTTACCAACTCGCTCAGCTTCCTGTTACCGGGGCGGACGGAGGCGCCGGAGTCCTCCAAAGCGCCGAGGACAGTGAGCCTAAAGGGATTAATTGCGGCGTTGACGCTCCGTCCGGAGTGTCTGCATACATTAATGGAGAGCGATGTGTGTTTGGACTGGAGTAATGGTCTGTAAATGTTCCTGAGACCAGCAGCAGCAGCAGCATTTGTCTGCGACTTTGAGTGAAGAAGATGAAGGACCTCCACCTGGTCCCTGCCGTCCTCCGTCCCGAAACACGACCCATCAGGGAAGCTATCGGGCCGACCTGCTGCTGCCGTTATTAATGCTGTCGGAGGCGGAGGCAGAACTTCCCGTTCCGATCAATTCGATTTTCATGTTCTCCCGCGGAGGCGCCGTGACTGCATTACTCCGGCGTCGGACTCAGGTGGCTAATTTAATACCAAAGTGGGACAATGAATAAGGGAGTAATGCTTCAAATGCGGCTCAGGGGCAGAGCGGGGACATAAATTAGAGGCGCGCGTGTTAAAGGGTTCCCTGGATCTGGACTATGATCCGGCGGTTGTACAGCGAGGGACACAACCTTTGGCTGGAGACTCCCAACGCTCCCCGTGGAGGTTATCCCAGTCTAAACTGGAGGGTTCAAGACAAGGGGCCCCGGTAACGAAACCCCTGGGGTGCTCCGGCCAGTACAGTAAACAGTCAGATTCCACTAAATCGCCGAGAAGAAGAAGAGGAAGAGAGAAGAAAGATGAACATAAAGAGGAGGATGTGATTTGAGCGGAGTTCGCTGGAGGGGAAGTCGTCCTTCGCTGCACTTTTCCAAGTTTTATTCCACTTCTATTTTAAATCTGGGCGAGTGCAGGAAAAGTCCACGTTGCAGCTAGCTCGCAGCCACGAGTGCTAACGAAGACAGAAGGAAAAGGCTGCTGGCAGGTCGGTGCCATAAAACGGGACGTTCCAGGAAATCGGCCTTGTGTGTATTTCAGAACGGACGAATGTCCACAGGGGCGATTTCCAGGTGTAAGATCCCGCAAGGTTGTCAACATATTACATGTTTGTTTCCAGCGGCGGGACCTTAGCCGCAGGAGCCAAACGAGGTGCATATTAAAGCCGAGTCATGCTTGGCTTGGCGCCACCATCTCTTTAGTTCCCATCTTTTCTTTTACACTTGCGCGCTCTGGTCGGCAGCAGTTGCCACGGGCGCCGCTCCAGCACTTCACAGCTGATGCCAACATTGTTTTGGGAGAGCTAAAAAACTCCACCTTGTGTATTTGGAAGTCCGGGAGGCACTATGTTATTACTTTTTGTTGAAATTCTGTACGTCGGGAGGCATCTCGGCGCTCAGTGGTCCCCAGGGGCAGCTGCTGAATGTAAACTGCCAACCACTGCTGGTGTATTTTAATAATTCAGCTACTTGATTGATAGCGGCTCCAGCGGGGAGACGTGCAGGATATCCAGACTTTTCGGAATATTCACTCACATTAATTCCTCTAATTTCCTGAAGGATGCCGCGTCGCCGTGACAGTTTCTGCATGTATCGCACGTGCTACAACTTGCCGCCGCGAGACATCACGCGGTGATTTTGTCAAATGAGCCTCCTGTGACACGTGTCCTTATGCAGCAGATGGACCGGGTACCCTTTAGAGTTAGCGCTCGCTGTGCTAACCCTAGCGTGATTCGCAGTACCGAACCTTCAGGGACTCCGGACTGTGTGTGTTTCCCTCACGCATCTCTCGATCTTTTTCAAAATCTCCTGATGCTGGGGGCAGCATTTGTGCCCCCACCCCATGGCTGAACTGTCCCTGCCTCACACCACAGGGGGTCACCGTGCTACTCTAACCCCTCCATCACGATGAGGTTGCTCACTCATGGAGAGGCCCGATCTGAATCAAAACCTACCAATAACAAGTACAAACATGAGATTGTGTCCTGTAGCATTTGGGTCAGGATGAGCACCAGCGCGACGCGCAGCTCAGAGGTTAGCGCGCTAATTTTCTTCACTTCCCGAAGTTCCGGTGACTCCTTCTCAGTCACACTCACACCAAATTCCCATTTAGCCGACTAGCTTCTCTAATCAACGTCATCTCTTCATGTGCGGACCACTGACGACGATGCGCCCGCCTCTCCGACGGAGCCGCGGCAAAGCCAATCTGTCTCATCAGTTTATGGGAGGGGGCAGGGCAGAGGGAAGGTCCCTGACCCAGAGACGGTCGGGAGGACAGCTCAACAGCAGATGCCCGCCGGCCATTTATCTTCACTTGCACTTCGGACACCAGAGCAGTTATTGTTTGGCTTCGGCACAGAGGAGCTCAAGCCTCCCGCCCGAAAGCAGCTGCGCCGAAGCGCCCGTGGAGGCGGGACGCGTTTCCATAACGTTGATATATGGATGGCGGCCATTCTGAAGTGACTTTAAAGGTGGATTAAGATTATTCACGCGCCAACAGGCTGGAACAGAGGCCCTAAGACATCGGGTCACGAGGAGGCGCTGCCAACGTCCCAGGGCCCCCCGTTATCCTGCAGGGTACCAGGGACCTGGACTCAGAGCTTTCTGGGACTGTTGTGGCTCTCTGGGCCGGTGGTTTGTTCTAAATAAAGTTCTTCAAAAAGCTCCTTCAATTCGTCTTAGGGTCAAATCAGTCACGGGGAGCTTTGAGCTCTCTTCCAGCTGATCAAATACGGCCACCAGGATGACTGAAACGACTGTCCTAAATACAGATTAGGGTCCCTGAATGGTTCCATTTCTCCAAGACCACACAAAGAGGGTCTTTTTGTACGCCTGTTTGACCGTACCCTCCTCTGGAGGGTCACGCCGCTGTTCTCGCAGACTTTCAGGCTAAATCTCGACGAGAATGAAGGATTATTGAATATCAAATGAAACCAAATGAGCGTCGCCCGTCAGACCTGCGGTGCGTCGCCGGGCCGCTCTTGTTTTATCACTGGTGCAGTCGAGGAGATCGCGTGCAGGCTGACACCTCTCTACCCGTTGGCTCGTTCCAGCGGCGCCGGCGCCTCCGTCGCCTGTTACTGCGCCCTCAAGCCCCAACTGGATAATGCGGATTGGTGACGGAGAGCGTAGCTGAAGGATGTGTGGGCGTCCTTTTATTTCCTGCTGCACTTCTCCTCCCACAGGCCGTCAAACACGTTTCCAATTAGGGATTGTTGAGCAGACCTTGAATTCTCTAGAACTTTCACAGTGCGGCGGGACTGGAACGCTGGAGTCGTTTGGGAGCGTGAGATCTTTTTTAATTTGCAATCAGGGTGAAGTCACTAATTCATTAAAATAATTTAATTGGTTTTGTGGCTCCTGAAGAAACTCACTCGGGGCAACAAGTTTTATTAGAGCAGCTGCGTTAAACTAATCTGTGACTAATTATTAAAAAATGAAACATCACATTATTTTATTAGGTGGTCGGTGAAGATTGGACCCAGATTTTGGTCCGTGTCGACCTGACAGCTTCATCTGATCTGCCGGCTGGTTCCCCCCGGTGGCCGTCGAGGGACGGACATGGTCAGCAAGGTCCGGGTCTCACCATCCGAACGTCGCAGCCAATCAGAACCACTTTTCCAACCTTCTATTGTCCAGTTTTGGTGAGTCTGTGTGAATTCTAGCTTCACTTCCTGTTAGCTGATGAGAGGGGCGTGGCCTTCTGCTGCTGTAGCCCATCTTCATCAAGGTCCCACCTGCATACCGCAGTTGTGATGGTGGTTATTTGAGTATCTGTTGCCCTTCTATCATCTCCAGCCACGAGAGCCTCTGACCTCTCCCACCGACAGGCATTTTGATCCCCAGAGATGGTGGGGTGTGAAAATCCCAGTAGGATCCTCGGTTTAAAGCAGCTCGCCTGGCAACAGCCAGTCACGTAAATCCTCCCTCTTCATCATTCTGGTGCCCAGTTTGATCTTCAGCAAGGTCTTGACCTCGTCTATGCCCGAGTAAGTAGCCGTTTATGCTAACAAGCGAGCAAACACGAGAACCTTGTGAGTGTGGAACAAGCACTTCAGCCCCACATGGATCTTCAAGGAAATTATATAGAAGCTAACGCTTGCTCAGACTCTGGTACCACGTTCATATCGAGCATAAAAGGCCGATAATCCGCTGTGGGTCCAGGTTCTGTTCTCCAAAAACAGCCGTGTGCGAAAAAGTGGATTAGAGACGGTAACAACGGTTGACATGGACGCGCCGCAACGCGAGATCAATACCGGACAACAGTCGGAGCCGACACTTTCTTCAGGGCCCGAACGCGCCTCAACTAACCAGCGAATCCTGCAGGAGAGAACGGAAGAAGCTTGTTGTGCACGAGAGAGAGAGGAGAGGAGAAGAACCCAGCCGAGCTTTAATGCTACAAAAGCTGCTCGGCACAAAGAAGCCCAAATTAATTATGAGCTGTGCAGCGAGGGACGCTGCTCAGAGGAGCTGCCGGAGCGGCGGTGGCTGACCGAGCCTCCGAGACCCGCCAGGACCAGCAGCACCAGCACCGGGCGCCCCAGTAATAACGGCGCAGCATCGTCGCTGTGAACATTCCGAAGGGCGCCCCGCGGGTTCCGTCTCAATCAAAGACGCAGAAGTTGAGAGGGAATATGAGGCGCGTCGCTTTTAAACGAGTCTGCCCGGACCCCCGGAACCTGCTCCGGAATCTGGCTTTGTGGTTCTGGAAACGTTGGCAGAGTCAACGGGCCTGGCAGCTTCATTAATGCGAAATGTCGGGCACTAATTAAACGCGAAAGAATCAAATGTAAAAAGGCGTCGGTGGAACGTCTTTGACGCGGGGAGAAGAGAGCGAGAAAGTTTTATTTTTCTCTTTCAGCGCGCTGAGGAGACCAGACTGAGCATCGCTGCCTTTGTGAGAGGAACCTCCCTGAAAATGGGGCTGCAAACAAAGGGAATTTTTCTTTTCCGAAAGCAGGAACGCAAAGAGGGATCGTGCAAAACTAGCTTGTCAGCACAGCGGAACCTTCTTCTTAAAGCTCTCGCTCTGCCCACACATGCAGCCATGTCGACATTAATTATTCACCCTTTGTTTTTCTTCCTGTTGGAACCTCAGAGAACCTTTCAGAAACATTCCAAGTCGGAGAGAACTCTTGATTTTCTCAGCAGGAAAAATGTGCGGGCGAGGAGACCTTGTTGACAAAATGATGCTGCTGACTGTCTTCATGAGTACTGATTATTGGCAGACGCTGAAACGCTCCTCCGTGGTGATCAGATCAGCACCTGAGCGTAATTCGGTCCTTACGTCAACAGCAGCCGTTCACATTCCAGCCTTTATTGGCTATTTTGCTCTGAATATGAGAGTAATTTCCGAGATGAATGTTGCGCTAGACTGAGGAAACCTGAAAAACCGACTGAGATGTGAACTCATTGTGGAAACTGAAGACATAGATCTTGTGAAGGGCTGTTATTTCTCAACCAGCTCTGTTCTACGCGCCTGTGCTAATCAGGTTTGCGCTACTGACCATAAAGAAATTTGCAACTGGGTAAAAATAGAACATGAACAGGGGGGGGAAAACAGTGTCCGTAGTTTCCAGATTGACAGATAACAGGTTGACACATATTCCTGAAGTCCCAACTAGCATCTGCTAAAATAGTAGCTACTCAAAAGTTAAACATCAGCTACAAAGTTAGCAAATCAATTAAAGAAATGTAACTTTCTCGTATTTTACACCGAAAGAAGCAGAATAGGAAGCCTGTTTATTGTGAGTTAAAGCACATTCGAAAGCAAACATTTGAATAAATAACATGTATTGCTGAATATTTAATGTGCTCGTTACAGTTTGCTGTGTAAGAATCCCTCCACACCAACCAGCCGCAGTACAGCTCTGTGGGTGATGGTGCGGCACGAGCGTGAGCACACACGGGTCACAATAGCTCAATACTGAAGGTGGATCAGGAGGACCATGGAACTCCAGACACACAAACACACACTCGCTGCAGTTTACAGGCATCAGAGTGGCAACGCTTCATTATTTAGTGTGAAATCAGGAGGACATCCACTCATTACAGTCCTGGACCTCCAGGGTCACCCAGGGAGCCAGAAAAAGCCCGAGTTCACCTGCAGTTTTCCCGCATTCGTCCACTTTCTGCTTCCCTCTTCTGCTCGGTGCCTCGTTTCACATCATTAAAGGTGTGAAAGTCGTCACCGAGCAGCTACCAGCCGATGGTTAGCATCACAAAACACAGCTTCTTCCCAGTTTGTCTCCCATTAGTGGGGACGTTTGTTCATTTCCTGTCTGATTCCAACGTCTTTGAATCGGTGGCTCTTTCTCCCACGTTGACACTTTAATCTGATTCAGGACGAAGATGCCAAACTAAAGTCAAAGTGGTTCAGGTTCAGGTGCTACGGTGACCCAGGCGTCACCTTAAATGTTCTTTATGTAACAGCTTCTTCAAAAATGTGAAAAAAAAGAAAATGTGAAGCATCACAAATTTTTCTTTTCCAGAGCTGCTTGACAAAGTCTAAATAAAGTTTAATAAGGCAGATTGTGCCTATAAGGCGGTGATGAGGGCTTACAATACCTCAGAATGCACAGGCTTCGTTAGTAGAGGTGCTAAAATCTCTCACAAAGCATTCTGGGAAAACAACTCGAGGACCGTGGCAACATTGCAACAAACATCTGGTTGTACGTCAAATATTTTTCACCAGGAAACACCGTTGCTTCCCAAATCTCTTAAAGTTGCTAAAGGCATGAAGATGAAGACGAGTGACTCTACCAGGCCCAAACCGGACCAGACCCAAACCGGATCTCAGCCTGTTTCTGTGCCATGTTACCCCAGATTACCTAGCAAATATATAAATGAAATCATTTCACCACTCGTTGTACAACCTGTTGGCCACTTTTGACTTGTTTTGTGTCTGATGTAAAAGTCCTTTAGCACCGAGCTGAAGGGAGGGTATCGCCCCCTACTGGAAGGAGTCACACATGTTTGTGAATTAAATGTGATCGATTATATAAGCATAGCTTCCAAAAGCTGCTCAGTGGCTAAAATTAGATCATTTATCTCTGAGTTTTTAAATTGGCACCGCGTCCGCAACATTAGCTACCGTGTAAATTCTGTCTGGATGGTGCAGTTCTGCCGCCCCTGGACATTTTAGACAACGACCGTGCCAGCCCTAACTGCCGAAGCCCCCCACAAACAAAGACATATGCTTTTAGATGTTAATGAAAGTGCAACTCAGCACTTGGAAAATGGCTTTTTGCGCTATCATCTGCCACCTCAGCATCAAGTGCTAATCGCCTGAGCGGCTCTCCGAGACATTCGTCTGTCGTTGCCCCTTTAGAAGCACCCAGGATGAGAAAACAGCCATTTTTAGACAAATGAAGACACATTTTACTGTTGCGATCTCTTTCCCGGAGGTCTTAGGCCTTCACGCACTGACGGGCTCGTGAAAAAACAATCTGAGAAGAAGCTGCCTTTTTTTTGTTGGCTGCAGCCAGTCAGAGGTGACAGCAGAAAGTAAATGGATGTGGGGCAAGTGTGCAGCCGGTGGCTGTCAATCACCCTCCTGGATGCCCCTGATTGGTGCTCACCCGCTGAGCTCGCTCACCTGCTGCCCATCTATTCATTAACCCTGCGGTGGATCACCCCTACACTTCAGCCGCCGCCGCCGCCTCACCGATAGCCTGCTCCGCTTTCCCGTACTTTGAGCCAACCGGGCGTCGATAATTTTCTGCTTATCTGCCCTCTCTGTTGCTCTCCCCGCCTGTCAGCATCACTCAGGTTTGTATTTAAGGGCTTTATGGGGGCCGTTGTGGAGCCAAACCTGGTTCTTGGGAGGGAAAATCTTCTGTTTATTTTTATAACCATAGTGTCAAATCTGACCTCACTTTTCTGCCCCCGGGGCCCTTTTAGCCTCCCTTAAGCTTGCTTGTTATGCACTTTATTTTTTGATATAAAGTACTTTAAGACCGGCAACTCTACTTTGCTGCCACCCTTTTTGCTTCTTCAGCTTATCTGTTCTCCTCTGCCTCCCAGTGGAAATCGAACCGCTCCCCTCGGTCTGTCGTCTCCGTCCTGGGTTTGGATCCACGCGTCACGAGCAGAATCTGGAGGCTGGCTGCTTGGTGGAGGGCTGCACGCTCTGCCGGAGCCGTGACAGCACCTGAAAAATGATCCGTCATACTAAAGTGAAGCGAGTTCTGTGTGACTGAGAGACTTGAGATTGGCTGCGTAGTAAAAAGTTGGGGGGGCTGGACTAGTCCAGTCTAATTGCCCAGGCCTTGGCCTTTCTCCAGGCCCCCCATCACTGTATAAATCATAGGAACGTGTGTTTTGTACCTCAGCACCACATTCACTCGTTATTTCTGCTGCAGGTCTTCAATCCTGGCTGCTCCATATTACTTTCCTCTCCAGCTAATATTCATGAACTTCCATCAATCCCGCAGGCCGATAATCTTGCACCCTGATTGATTCCGAGGACACATCGCCAGAATTATAATCGCGGGGCGAGTTGCTTCCAGTTGTAAGTAAAGTTGCCGCAAATTAGGAGAGAGAGGACTGCTGGATGAAGGTGGGGAGCCAGAGTTAAGCCACTCTTTGTTATAGAGGAGTGGCAGTGACGGCCATAAGTCCGGCACTCAGCGCTTGGCATTTAGCGGTGGAGGGGAGGATGGGATGTCTCCTTTAATCTGCAGACTCTTCACATGCCTTTCAGAGGATGCCAGATCAATTTTGCAGTTCTCTTAAAAAGAATTTCTCTGCCTATTTCCCGACAATGCGAACACGGGAAATCCGGGGGGGATTAGCTGTTTTGGAAAGCACGGCGAGGAAAAACTCCCAGTCAGGTGACGTGAGAATGTCATCGTCGTAACATCCAGCTGGGTTTTGGATAAATATCATTAATCTCTGGGTGACGCGTCCGTCCGACCGATGCGACGGATCCTCCAAATGAAGAGAGATGAGGGACGGAGCGAGAAGTGACCTTCACGGGCGGCTCTGCTGACTGCTGCCTTCCCCTCCGTCCTATTTCCTTCAGATAACCACAGTTCTCGGGTTACCTCCGGAGGCCACGTGCACAGGCACTTACAGAATGAAATCGGTCTCTTTTGTACGAACGGGGCGCCTCCTCTGGAGCTCACGCGCTAACAAAAGACGACACCAGCTGAATATATTTGATGGTTAATAAGGAGTCTGCAGGCGTCCGCCTGGATACCGCGGTTACAACTGCAGCCTCTCCCGCACACCTCCGTCTGCAGCACTTTGTGGGCACATTGTCTCTAGAGTACCCTTTCTGGAGCATGGTAAATTGCCTCCACAAACCTTTGATTATACAACCCCCCCCACTTCTATTATGCTTGCTGTCTATGAGTTATTGCCTGCATGCCGAGATGAAAGTGTGGGGACCGAGGCGATGGAGCGAACGGGACACGATAATGAAATGAAATGAGGTGTGAACATTGTCTGTTGCTGTTATCACTTAAGAACTTGAGAAAGGGGTAAAGGGACCTGTGAGATCCTGCCTCTGCCTAATTCTATACGGCCTTAATGCCCCCCCACCTTTCTCCAATACAGCACACTGAATACATTTCAGCTCATTTTGATCAAGACTCTCTGGAGAGCAGAGAGCCAAAAGAGGAAAGCTATGTTTTCTCAGCCCAGTCGTGTGTGTGTGAGTGTGTATGTGTGTGCATGTGCGTAGAAATGCATCAGCCTAGTTAATGCTGTATAAATTTAATATGAATGTTGGGGACTTTGGTTTCCCCCGTGGCTCACACGGTCAGCAGGAGTCAAGAATGATTCGCGGGTTGCTGCACCCGGCGGGTCGGAGTCGCCCGCATCCGTTGCTGTTTAGCTTCTATCTAATGCGGAACGTCAGGGCAGAGATGGAATTAATCATTTATGAGGGGAGGTCGGCCCTCGACCGCAGCCCGTGCTCCGAATTAAAAGGTCTCGGAAGTCTTGTACACACAGTTTTTGTAGATTATTCGATTTGTCTTTATTTCATGTTTGTTGAATAAAAAGAAAGCCATGAAAACACCAAACGCTGACATCGATCTCCACTGGAAACAGATATAAATTGAAGTGTCACACAATCACGGCAGGTCTCCATACGCTGCCGTGACTTATATCAGAGTAAACTATGTAAGTGAGCAGATGTGTGGTCACGTCATTCTCACATCTGATTTAATGCTTCCTGATATGTGATGGAAATTTATTTTAAACAGTCTCACCTTTCAAACAGGACTGTGTTTCATCTTCACGGAATAATATGGCGGCAGCCATGTTGTCAATACTGCGGTTGTGCCGCACGGAGGCCTGAAAAACTCTGGGTGGAGCCTTTTTTTCAAGAGAAATTTGAATAAAATATATTTTCACATCCCAAAGCAACAGTGTTGTGCTGGTGTGGAAAGATTGATCCAAGCCAGGTGTAAATGAATGAATGAATGAATCCAGATGGTGGATTTGGAGATGATTTAAAAATGATCAGTGTGTGATGGTGTTGGGTGTGTCATCACTGGGGGGTGGGGGGTGGGGGGGTATGGGGATCCACGGGATTCCACTGGACAGTTCAGGGGGATCAACTATAACACAAATGAGAGGCAGAGTTTTAACGGTCAAACTTGGAGTTCTCCAGCCTTTGCTGGAGGTCCAAACTCTTCCTTTTCAACTTTTTTTTTGGCTTTAATGAGCTCAACTCAAACTGATTTATTATTTTTTTTCATTCTTTGAAGCTCGACATTATGAAACATTCATGCCCTTCTTCCACGTTCGCGCACGCTCCGCATCATCCGCCCACAGAAGCAAACCGCATGAAACCCTCATGATGATGGAGTCGTTCTGCCAGGACGTGAAGCACCTGCGTAAATGTTGTCTGAGCGTCACCGTGGGAACCTGTCGCCGTAATTTCGCCGTGCGGTCACCCCCGCGATTGGCGCCACAGGTGCCGCCGGTTGTGGCTGATCTGCCAGCCAAATTGTAACGGCCCCCTTCTGTTTCCTGAACAGCTGTACCCGTCCAGATCATCTCGCACCCCCGCTGTTCTCCTCCCACCTGTCCTCCACCGTCTTCGGTGGCTGTCTCTGCGTATCCGGATACAGTGTAAATGTCACCGTTCTTCAGTGGGAGATGTCAGAAGGGGTGGCGAGAGGGTGCCATCTTTGATTGTACTCTCCCCTCTTGCGATAAGGGAATGTGACACGTGTGGATGTTCAGAGGACTCCGAAAGGTCTAGAAGAATTCCACAGATTTTCCCCTGAATGCAAAATACTCTGATAAATAACAGTTGTAATTTAGTGGAGGGTTACATAGGTTACACAATATTATGTTGAGATATTTTAAAAAGTAAAAACATGGGTTAAGAGTTTGATTTTTATTCTTTTTTAGCATTTGAGAGTTCATGACCTACGCTTTTGGTCAACCTGCACGTGGGAGAGGAGAAAGAAGAGAAGACCAGCATGTTATGGCGTGATTATCAGCCGTTTTTGGTGAAAAATTCATGGTGGGACTGTGCTGCAGGAAAGAGCGGGGACCATGGACGTTGATTGGGGACATGACCACGCCCCAAGATCACAAGATGGCCGCCCTTTCATTTCAACACAAGTTGCTCACCCAGCCCAGGTGGCAAAACAGTTTTATGACATCCGCCCTACTTCAGGGTGATGTGTGGTCTACTGAGGAGTAGTGTCAACCAGAATGGATACGAGGGGGACGCTTTACAATCATAGATCATAAACATCTACAGACGTCTGTGGAAATCATGCATGCATTTCCACATGATATCTGCAACCAGCAATGAAGGTTATATTCTGAAATGTATGAAGCATTAAAATTGATATTTTCTTGTTAATTTATTGGCAATGGTCCAGAGCCAAGGTCATCATTCAATGCAAGCTTTACTAAAAAATGCTTAGAAATTTAAAGAGAGAAAGAAACCTGATTATTTTGCAACTGCACTGTATGTGCACACAATACAAGATAAGTGACTTACAAAGTCTAGTAATCTTACCTTTTGTTTTCATGTTTTTATCATGTTTTCATGCTCAGTACAGTCTTTTTATGTAAAGAAATGTGGACTGTATTTGGATGAAACGTGCTGTATGATAAGGTTTACTACATTATTATCAATAATGAATATAATTACCTATAAGGAGTTCCTTGATTATTGATTGACACATTGCCAAGTGTCATGACGACGTCAATTCAGCCATTTCATGTTTATCGATATATCGATTTTTAAAAACACTAGTAGACGTCTCTTTTCTCGATGTGAATCGATGAAAAAAAATCATTTTTCGGCCACATGGACGATATTTGCTGCGGTACCGCAGGGTGACCACTGGAAGGTACTCGGCGTGAGGCGGAAGTCCGCCACAGTGTCCAGTTCTTCTTCTACGTCTGTGAAGACCGACGTGGAGTTTGGCAGAGCTAGCCTGAGCTACGCTCCGTGGTCACCACGAAGAATGTGACGAAAGCGCTTCTTCGGACGAGAGGAGCTTCACCGAGCCGGGACATGGAGACGTTCCCCGACGGTGTCCCGTCCTGGTTCCTCAGCTCCGTCCTGGTCCTGCACGTCCCCCGGATACACGAAGGTGCGTCCATTACGTTATTATTACACGCGCCATCTGAAAGCGCGCCAACCAGACAAAGCACGTGCGCAAAGACAACCCTAAAAACTAAAATCGCGGTTTCGAATCCAGAATTTACAGTAAAAATGTCATCTTAGTGCAAAAGGTGGGTTTTTTTTTTTATTTACAAGTGAGCACAGTAATTTCAGGGGATTATGTCTACATGGTTGGTGGGAAATGGAGGTAATTAAATCTTCTTTGTCAAAGGAAAGTCTGTTATTTCCAACCAGACTTGTTGCTGTTCCGCTTTCTTTTCTTTGCCAGCAGACAGCATTTGTTCTTTAGAACTTTTTGCTCAGACCGGTGTGAGCCAAACCTCAATTCTTTCTTCAAACTTCTGTTAGTTTTCTTCTTGCAAAAATAATAATGTTATTGTTGTTGTCAGGCAGGCAGTTGTTCACATTTACAGCCAAAACTAACCTGAAAACTTTAGTGACAGTTGCTCAATTTTTAGCATTTTCCAATTAGCGCTGCAAGTAATTTGATCATGTCTAAACCCTGCTCATGATTGTGGAGGAACAGAATGTTCATCTAATGCAGAAATTGTTAACGCCTTCCCTTTTTAAACATTTCACATGAAATTTTAGTGTTTCCGTGACAACGACTCCCGGAAACTAATATCTCTAGGCTGCATTTCCAGACTGCAGATTACAGACAGAGGAGCTTTTTAGCATATGAAAATATAAGCAAGTCAAATTTTTTAATCTGAATCCATAAATAATTTGAGAATCTCTAACACAACGTTGTTTTGTCAGTAGCACTTTCCTGCCTGTATGCATGAAATTAAGTTTCGTTAGCACAGCTTTAGCAATGTCATATTTTTTATGTCGATGAAAAGAGCCTATGCATTTTGGCATTGAAAGTTAAATAAGAATTTCTCGCCCTGAAACTCTTGAGTGGGCAAGAGAACTTGTATTCATCTAAGTGTGTTTCACCTACAACTTTGTTCATGAATTCTTGTTTTCGCTGCCAAATCGTTTGAGATGCGTCTGCCAGTGTTTCCTTTTGTCAGTTTCAGGTTTTTGTTTCTCAATGCCAAATCATATTGTCTGTTCCCACAGCATGGTGGCTCCTGCCAACTCCTTCACAAGCTCAAACCTGAAAAAAATCTTTAAATATCCTTTAAAATGTCAAAACGATCCCTTTGCCCCTGCAAATCATAAATCATTTTAATGTGATTGGGGGAAGGGATGCTCGTTTGTTCAGGAACAGACCTCTGCTGGTATTAATGGTAATAATTCATTAAAATAATGACTTAAGGAGGGCAAAGAATAGTGCAGATTTAAATGCAGGTCCTGACCAGGGGGCAGAAAAACAAGCTCATGAAGGTGCTGATTTGGTAAAAATGGGAAATCTTTTGCAGCCCACTGGCAAAAAAAGAAAAGAGAGCTGCAGGAGGTTGATACTTTGGTTATTATTTCCTTTAAAACTGGAGATATTAGAGGAAAAATTTGAAGCACCGCATTAATCAGAGTCTTTGTGACTGAGCATTTTGAAAGCGCGTCCTGCTGGTTCCCAACATTCTGCACCTGTTATCATGTGACCTCTCATAGATGTTGTCCTTGCTCCTAGTTTCTTGGCACTTTGTTGCTTAATAAGCAAATATTGCTAAAAAATAAATGACTTTTTAAAAAGGCACTACATTTCATGTTTTACAGTACTAATGCTGATGCGGCGTTTCTGCAGATTTTGCTTTTATCGCAATGTCTCATCTGATAATCTGCAACGATCCGATGGATTCTATATGTGGCCCAAGCTCTGATTTATGGTGTCACTCTCTGATTTGAATAATGGCACAGGGAAAAATGCATTACCACCTTGGTAAGTGTTGTAATCTGGGCCTTGAATAATTCCCCTTGATAATCGGTGGTGCAGAGATCATGGTGTGATTTATTATCAGCAAAAAAATGATTATTGGAGCTGCCAAAGCATGAATGTGTGGGTGAAAAAGGCTCTAGTTTCAGTCCTGTTTCAGCATGCAGCAGAATAAAATCCACCGGTGCTGAGAGTCCCCTCCCCCCCAGGAGTCAAAGCGGGTTCAGGTGTTTGGCAAAATGTCGACGTCAGACACATGATAAAAACACAAATAACTGTAATGTCAGGCAGGCGGTCGTAGATCGATGGGCCCTCGGGACAGGCGGCATCAGTCAACGGGCCCTCAGTATAAACAGTGCAGGATTGAATACTGCTGGAGTGCACGTGCTGCCACTGATATGTCACCGGGGGGCTCCCAAATGGGCACGACGTGTCACGGATGTCTCGCTGAATTAAGTCAGCGGCGGCGTCCAGCATTTGGCTGCAAGATAGCGATCAGCACTCGGGGGAATTTTGGGCTCTTTCAGTCAGAGCGCATATGCTAATAGGGAGTTGGAGTGTGCCAGCACGAGCAGGTCAGCAGGGTCTGCCAAGGGAGCCGCAGTTTAAGGCGGGCTTTAACGGTCTGAGTGGCGTCGTGTTAAACTGGATGGTTTCCCAGACCCGACTCATTGCTTTTTGGATTTCGAGCTCACCTGTGCTTCTTAACATCCCAGTTTCCTGCTAAACCCGACTTCCTCGTGGCTACAAATGCAGTTTCCCATGACTCTTGTTTTTGGATAAAACTAGTCAAGAGCAATTTAGGGCACACGTTCACTGTCACGAATGTAAACTGCTGGAACTAATGGATGAACCACTCCAGCGGTTGAGGATCCATGTCTCCTGTTTAATAAGAGACTAAATATGGAATTTTCTCATCTAAATGTTTCAAATATTATTTTCCTACGTTTTAGTCTGAGGGCAAAATCCGGAACGAGTTCAGCCGTAATTGGTGCATATTTATGTCTAACCAACGACTCCAGCCTGACTTTGGATGACCTGGTCACAGCAGCGTCTCTGCGGTTGTGATCAGCGCTGGAGTTGGAGGCGAGAACGGCGCCGACACGACTGGAGTGTTACCTTTGAGTCACAGATCAAAGTCGCCCATCTCCTGAAATGAGCCCGACACTTTGGCTCTCTGGAGCGCTAAAGTCATTCACATTTTCAATTTCTTCAGTCTCTCACTCTGAACGGCGCTGAACTGTGAATAAAGTGCCCCGCCTCCCACTTTTCTACATTTTCGCTTCGCTGTTCCAGTAAAAACGTATCCATTATTAACATCTTATCTTGAGAGTTCACATTTATACATCGCAGTGTGAAAACGTGTGAAACACGAAGCCTGACCCTGGAGATGGAGCTGCAGCACCTTCTTATATGAAACAGCTGTGTTTCTGTACACTAATCCTTTGTATCTATTCCCCTATAGCCTTAAATCTATAATTAAATAGATTGCCAATCTTTGTACGTCTTGTTTATGCAGGCCTGACCTTGTTTTATCCGTCCATGCCAGCGGCAGGGACAGTATTTTTCTTGTGTTGGAGCTCTGAGTGAATGAGTGCGGTCCCTCCGGGCCGTCCTCTCACCTCGGTGTCAGATCTCGGATCCACATCAGCTCGGGATCAATGACCCTCAAAGTAACTGCCTAAGCTTGTATCCGAAACTGAAGAGGACAGTAATGACGGATTTTTGTGATGCGGCACGCTGGACGGGAGCAGCACTTCCCAAATGTTCCCCATTGTTCTTGAGCGAAAATGAGACATTGATTTCTTGTGGAGGGGCGAGTACTATGAGTCTTGATTGGAGAGCTCAGAAGGTTCCAGCTGCTACTGGGACTTAAATGGTGTCACCACTCGATGGATGAAGGAGGAAATGAACAGATTTAGTTGTGTTCATATATCCATCCTTCCTCTTTAGAGCTTTCAGGCTCCTCTTTGGATCTTTTGTGGTCTTCTCCTGCATTCCAGGTGGAATACCGTCTGGGATTCAGAGGGAACCGTGGATCCAGATCCTGACGTTTGTGAAGAGGCGGCAGCTCCAGGCTGAAGTCCTGGTCTCGTTTGTGAGGTTGAGCTCAGCTTCTCTCCGGAGGAAACTTGTTTCTTCTCAGACTCTGCTCAGCTCTCGCCCCACTCTGACAGTCTCTCTATACAGCCAGGCAGCAAGAACCCCCCCCCCCCCCCCAACCCAGAGAAAACAACCCTTTGCACAATTTTCCAGTTGTGCAAATGCAATATGGATGCATCCACTTCATTGTTGACACGGACTTTATCGTAGTAGTATGTAAAACGGCCGCATTGAGTGCAGAATCTCCACTGTTTCTATAGTGATTCCCCCTCTGTTGCCACGGTTACTCATTCGAAATCCAGTGCTTCTGGACATCAAGAGCGGGACACAATTTTTTAAAACAAAAAAGACAACTATCTGATATTTTCTGGCCGGATCCAGTCAAATCTTTTAGCCAGACTGTGTAACTGTACACAGTCTGGCCATGTACAATGGCAATAAACCTTCTTCTGATTCTGATTCTGATTCTAACTGGTGTTCTTTCAAATCCACATTATAATTAGAGCACCCACAGAGGTTTTTTTTTTTTTTTTTTTTTTTTTTTTTTTAAACCTTCATTGTGAGAAGAACGTGTCTGTTTGAGCTCTAAATTACGGGTCAGAGCTGTCACTCACTGCTCTGATTCAGCCTGTTTATTGTCATCATCATCACTCCCAGTTATTTCGGTCTCCGAGGAGTTACTTATTTCCACATTATTTCCCCATGTGTGGCTCTCTTAAACAGCCCTATTTTTCTACCCAGAGCACCTATGTGGGGGTGTCTGTAATGATAGCGTTAGCAGCACTTCCTTTGGACTCTTGCTTTACATCTTTATTAAATTCCCCAGGACTTTTTCCTCAGTTTTTTTTTCTTTTTTTCTTGGTGTCTTTGCGGAGTTATGATGTGAAGATTCAGACACAGCTGGTCTGTTCCTTCTTGGTCTTTAGAGATACTGTAGTCCGACCAGACTTCCTCTTTCATTTCCAACGGTTCATTTAGCGTTTTAATCAAGCCTGATAGTTCCCATTGCAAACACTGGCCCCTGGTCCAATATATTTGGAAATACAGGGATTTTTGTGTCAGTGATCTGACGTATTGACTGAGTAAACATATAATATGAAGTACCAACACACGATATGAGCCTCCTGGACCAAAGTTCTCCAGCGTTCCATTGTTGGTTTTCTCATCCATTGACTCACCAAGAACTTTAAGTATCTCTTCGGCTATGTTTTCCTGTTCGAAAGAAACAAGCTCCCAACCCAATGGTTTAGCCTTATGGTCGTGAAAATACGGTAACTTGAAACAAGATGCACTGAGATACCTACAGTATATACATCAAGGCAGCAGTGAATTACTGGTATCCAACATTCCTAATACAAATAATGCTCTTCTCATTAGCTGGTTAGCTACAACTGTATGCTGATGTTTGGTTTGTCGAGCATTCGGGAATAGGTTAGAGCAAATGAATCCTCGAGTGAGGGTGCGTTTGTTTTTCTGGGCCATAATGGGGGCTCACAGATGAAGAGGAGTTCTTGGTGAAGAGGCAAGACCAGCCGTGGGAGCTGGGCGAGGATCGAGACCAGCGAGCTGAAAAATGGAGAGCTGGAGGAGATGTTCCAACTAGAAGAGATGGTCTCAGAGAAACAGGAGAGGGAGCAGGAAAAAGAGTGGCTCAGACTGGTGCCGGAGGGCTGGGTTTTATAGTTTTAACAGACAAAATCGCAACATAATTGGTAATTATTAAATCCTACAGGCTGCAATATGAAAATTTCATCCTCATTTCGTAGAAGAACTGAAGTAAATCGGTTAGAATATGGAAACACTATTAAAAACGAACTTTTCCTTCTTTAATCATTTTATCTCAAGCGTTTTATCTTAATAATTAAATGTGTCGATGACTCCAGATGCTCTGTAGTTTTCATCTCTGCGGAGGACAACTGCAGAATATTTGGGGTGTGTTTGATTTTCATCTCCCCCAGAAATAGACGCGATTTCCTTTCAAGGCTTTTCTGACGCTAACTAAGCGAAACAGCAGCTCTGCGGTGCGTCCTGGAGCGGGCGGGAACGCCGCTGACAAATGCGGCGTGCGGCATCTGTGATTATTGTCCCTCTCTTCATATTCACCGCAGCTAAACAACAAACTGATCAATCTTTCCCAATTGCTCCTCCACTGATGATGCTCAGGAAAGCACTCCAAGTAGCAAAGCTAATTTTCGGAATTCCCTTTCAGAGAATGGGGCAATCCATCACGACTGATACTAAATTGGCTTTTCTTCATTATGTGTTGGATGTTGAAAACAACACAATAGATTAATTGCCTAATTAAAGCCTCGACTTTTATCTGGCTGCATTGTCTGCGCTGTAAACGGATGGTGCCAGCCCCTCCAGACGCAATCGTTTAATGCCGTGTAAAGATTCCAGAGCAGCCTGTAGCTCCGCGGGAGTGTGGCTTCCTGTAGTTTTGTGGCTTTAAACGTCAATCAGCCTTTTGTCTTTGCATGTCTTCATTAATTTATCGCCCTAATTTTCAGGAGACGCAGTTTTTTTGGGGGCGGGGGCGCGAAACCTGAAAAGCAGGCTGACGTCTTGGTCCTGCAGCACCTCGCAGCACCAGTTTTTTGGACTTTCCATGCCTCTATTAACCACAAGTGGGTATTTTGTTGAGCGGCTGGGAGTTGATGGGCGCTGAAGTTCAAGGGGCCGTCATGTGCACGCGTGCACGTTACTACTCTGATCACGGTAATCGCAGACGCCGCCGGAGGAGCAACCGCACGCTGAGCGGCTCCTCGCCCGGCCTCGCTCTGCATTTGCTCCTCCACCATGTTCAATTGCTGGAGGAGAGCAGAGCTGGTACTCTTCTTCGCCCTGACGATGATGGATGCAATTTTCTCAGCGGGGCACAAAAACAACAAAAAATATATAGTTGGTTTAGACGGAGAGATCGAAACCGATGGAGCAGAACTCTGGTGTTGCTGCAGGACGCTGGAGAAGGTGAGGGAATTAAAGCAAGATGCATCCCAACCTTATTAATATCAGAGACTCTTGTTGCTCATTTGGCGTCTTTATTTCAGTTGTGTAATCGTTCACCCCCGCGTAGCTCACCTGCTGCTCCAAAAGCACAAAATTAGCACTTACAGTCTAGTTAAAGTCACACTGCTGCAGTTATTTTACTGGGCAGGAGATGTGGGGAACTCTCACCATGCACAGTTAAAGCTGAAAAATGAACTGGTTTCCTGCAGCGTGGGAAGCACAAGGTCCAGCGAACACATCATCTGATGGCTGATTCTTCTCTAAGCTGCTGCGAACGACCCTGGTCTGCTCAGGACTGATGGAGCTTTAGCTGCTGAGCTCATTAACCTTTCTGCTCAAGCAGACCAGGATGGATCTTCCCCTCTCTGCTTCACCAGGAGGCTGGAATAACCCAGCTCCATGTTCCCTCCCCGGCTGCTGCAGTCACACCCCAGACTGGTTAGACTGGCGTGCTCAGGCCCCGCCCTCAGATCAAGCAAACTAAGAACGCTAAAGCAAATAATCCAGAACTCTGGAACGAGACGGTCCAAAGATTTATTTCCACTTCAGGAAACTCGGGCTGCGCATATTCCATGTCGGAGCTGTCATTTCCCCTTAGCGTGTTCATTCTTTCCACCCTCCTGCAGCGCTCGCTCGTGCACCCGAGCGCTCTGTGACACGTCCCACAGTGTCGCCACTGACCTGGAAATCTGTGTTTGCACACTCGCGCTCGTCCACAGAGGAGGATGAGCCGACCGTCCAAAACCTGCTCCATAATGGCAAAGTCCTGCACCGCCGCCTCCGCACACGTCCTCACCTCTTACGGCGGCCGCAGCATTTCACGGTCGGCACGCCCGAGCTGCCCGGACACGCGGCAGCTGGCCGGCCAGGTGCAGGAGGCCACGGGAGGAGGGGCGGCGTGTCCATTAGCTACCGGGTTGGCGGTTTGATCTCTGGCTTCTCCCCGTCTCTGCGGCGAAGGTCGGCGCCTCGCTGGGCGGCTTTATTGTGTGTAAGGAAACTGAAGCGCACATTTGCTGCCGCACACTGTGGAATAAAGCAGCAGCGCACGGGCGGCTTCGTCCAGGACGACGCTACGTCGGCCATCGCGCTCTTCTGGTTATTAAAACGGCATCTGATGGATTCCTGCTTCCCATCCAGCTGCATAACACATCTGTCTCTTGGTTTATGGATGGACCTTTGGAAAATCACACTTTTGACCTTGTTAAAACGTCCGTGAATGTTTTTTCTTTTTAATGAGACACATCTCGAAGCACTTTTAATGTCAGTCCTGTGTTCCTGCCGTCCTCCAGTGAGCTAGATAAATGTGGCTCTGCGGGTCTTTGGGGTATTTCCCAACTGCTCTTCGGCGAGATGCTCACCAATTGAGCGTTCTCACCTAATTACCTAATGAGGCAGACGCCGGACGCTGATGGGGGCGGTAAGCTCCAGCTAAGAGGGCAGGACAGTAGGCAGAGACGGGAGATTAGCGCCCACGCAGATCTACACGTACAATTAACGAAACCCCAACATCAGCGTTGTCTGGCGCCTCAACGAGAAGGGATGGCGATCTGATGCTCGAGCAGAATCGATCGCTCGGCCCCGCAGCAACGACCACGCTCGTTACTGGACACGTGCTCGCGCTCGAGTTAGCATAACGGCAGCGTCCAGCTCCATCCCGCCTAAATGCGACCCTGCTTACGATGAGTCCATCTCTGATGCCTGCACCGAACATCTTGCAAACTCAAACAGTTAATGGGCTCCTGTTTATTTGTTGGCGTCAAGACTCGGACAATGTTCTGTTATATTCAGCTGCCCTGGGAGTGGGACGGCAACCGCGCGCGAAAAATCTGCCACGCTTTATGTTTTCAATGAGTAAAGGGCATCGACACGCAGCCCAAAAGTCTGATGCAGAGCTCCTCGGCTGAATGTAGATGAACTCTGCGACGAGTTCATCAGTTCTGGAAAGTTTGCCAGATTTAAAGGTCAACGGCTCCGTTGCTGCTTCTCCTCGGATTCCACCGGCGGAATGGAGGGCCATTTCTTTACATAATGGACAGCTGTAGGACACTCGCGGCTCTGCCACTTGCTGCTCTGATAAAACCCGATGATGGATAGCAGCGTCAGTCAGGCACGAATGGGCCCCCAGGATGCACCTCTGCAGGAGCGCGGCTGCGCGGCGGCGTCCTCTGCAGTCACATCACGACTCGTCACCCCATTGTTTGCATCTCACGCTCCAACTGTTGCTCCTAAAATATCTCATGATCCCTTTAAGAGCCAATAAAGCGGAATTTCAGCCCGCCCTCGCCTTTGCTTTACGGCTCCGGCTGTTTCTCGCCGCTCCGACTCCAGCTCGACTAATCAAAAAGCGGCGCCTCTCAGTTTGACGGCAGATACCAGCAACGCTCTCTTTGCCCGAAGAGCTGCAGAAGAAGAGCAGAGCCAGTCGGGTCCATCTATCACGGCAGAGACGAGCTGTTTCAAAGTTTCCTCTGCAGCGTTTACGATGGAATAAAGAAAACACTGCTTACACGAGCGTTTTCCCAATCTGGCTTCACAACAAACAGTCGTTCCCAGATATTTTTAAATTGGATATCAACTGAGAGCGGAGCCTGCAGTATTGTCTGACTCAACAGAAAGACACCACGCCTGTTTCTTTAATTAAACTTTCACACTCGCCAATTAGTGATTTATTTGGGAGATTTTATGCAGTGTGGATGCAGGAGGAAGGAAAAGCTCTAATCATTAAAATTTAAAATTTTGATTTTTAATTTATATAATTAAGTGCTCTTTTTCCACTGCAGTAAAGATGGAAAAAAAGTGTTTTATTGGATTTATTGGAATTATGTAAATGTGACCGTTTAAAAGCTGCAACTTTCTGCTCCATTTGTGGGATTTTGGATAATTGTTGCACTGCTGAGGTCTGCAGAGCAAAGCCAGCCTCAATTATTGCGTCACTCAGGTGAAAGTGTTTCGATCTGCTGGTGAGCTTTAATCCTCCGCCGTGTTTAACGAAGCTTCCCTCTGTGACGGCTGCCGTGTGCGTTCGCTCCCAGCGTATGTTTATCACTTCTCTCGCACCCCGCGCTGTGCTTCATCACACTTCAGCATCGTTTATCTCGGAGAAGTAAACTCCTCTTCTGGAGCAAACTAAACTTCTGTAATGCTGCTAAGATTATAGCGTTGTTGTAGCTTCGCGTGGGTGCAGGCTAGCGGTTAGCATTGATGAACACCTGCAGCAGCTGCAGACATGCATTCATACCTTCGCTTACCTGACTCGTTGACCCTCACCCTCCCCCAACCACGGACTGCCAGCTAGGTTCTGAGGTGCTAACAAAGTTCTACCTTTCCTTGACCCTCCTTTCACCCTTGAACTTCCCCCGTGAATTCTGTTTGGGGTTTTAAGGCGTGTGAGATTTAGTGACATCTAGTGGTGACAATACAGATGGCAAGAACTGGCCAACTGTCATAAATCTACGGTGGCTCCAGAGGGACAAACAAAGTCGACCCACATCCGAATAAATCCCCCATACACACTAACACACACCTCTGTACGTTCAGAAGATTCTTGATCATCTATAACGGAGACACACGATTCCACCTTTCATGTGTGTAACTTTGTTCTGTCTGCCTGCTGAACCAGACGTCAACCCTCAATCACAACCACCCCACCCCACTCTCACCAACCGGGCCCGGTTCTGCTCCCTGCCTGCCGGGACCGAGCGGCTCTGCTGTCACCGGGCCTCGTTTTTCACGGAGGAAACTTCAGGTCAGCTTCTTTTTGACGCGAGTCAGTTTTTATGTCTTCATTTATAGTAGCAGGTCATTTCATTTAGTAGAGGAGAGCCAACTGGATTTAATTTAAACGGAGAACTTTAGTATTATATTGTACTTTAAGTGAGTTTGCCGCACTTAATTTATTCATTAAATGACCTTAATATCACCAAGTAAAATGAAAGTAAAGTTAAAATGGGCAGAGTTTTGTGTAAACCTCAACATTGCAGAGTTGCAGCTGCGTGTTTGACTCCGTCTGTTGATTTGTGCAACTGCGTCCGTGCTGCTGCCCCCCCCCCCCACACACACACACACACACACTTCACCCCCCCACCCCCCAACGCAGCCTCCCTGCGTGTTATTTGCTTTCAGTGTCATCAGGTTTATCAGCAGCAGGCATCAGCCTCCAGGGTCTGGACTCACTGGGGGATTTATTATGCTCCTGCTCAAGGCTGATGCCCCCCCTGATTAAAAACCTCCCCGGAGAGCGCCGGCGCCGCAGCATTCTTAATTACCGCGACATCATGGGTTATAATAAACATTAATCTGCGCCTCATTCAACATGTGTCTGCTGGTGCCGATAGGACGGCTCCTCCGTCCTTTCAAGCGCGGCCGCCATCGGTGGCGTCGGGTTGTTTGTGGAGTCACGAAGAGCATCGGAACATCTCAGAGGACACAAAGAGATTATCAGGTTCTCGGCGGACGTCCGGTCTGAAACGCACCGACAACACGAGCTTCTGTCTGGGGGGGAAATGGAACGTCATCCCGAGACACGGCGTTGCCCTCATAAGCCTCCTGATAGGTGTGCAGGAACATTAAGAAGCTTCCGTCTGTGCGTCCTGGAGGAGAGCTTTCATCTCAGACAGGTGAAGATGATGCTGATGACTTAGCAGTGGGGCGCTGAGGTAATTTGGGGGAAAAGAGGATTTCTCTTGCAAAGACAGGATGAAGGAGACATCCGTGTCTGCGGGAGGCTTATTAGGAGCTGAGATCTCCCCTTTGGAAAGGGGAAGAGGTTAGAATAAAAGGACCATGTTGTGTTCCCTGTCAGAAACGAACAAGAGAACCTGCTCTGTGGTCTGCACCTCCACCCAGAGGTCCTGAGACCACATCCGCCCCCCGTTGTCCTGCAGAAGTTAGTCATAGGAATGAGTAGTTCACACGCCCCCCCCCGCAGGAGGCGTGAACAGGGACGCTCCGATCCGCCCCAGAAGAGTGGGGAACATGCTTCCCGCTGAGCTGCTCCACCTCTTACTGCACTTGTTCAGGTTCCTCTTTGATCTCCTGCTGGACGTAATCAGCAACGCTGATGAAGACTGTATCTCTTTATATTCCGATGCCTCTTTAAGCACAGGTAGGAAATAAAAGATTTTCCAGCGTTTTCCCCAGTGATTGAGGCGGCGCCGACACAATCAGCCGGACAATGTCGCCATTGGACGTTTCCAGATTTGTCCGGGCTGTTTTCCTCCCTTTAAATAAATAAATCCCCAATAACGTGGAGCCGTTGGTTCTATCTGCTGCACTGTTTAATTGGAAAAGCACCTTTGACGGAAACAGCTTAAAGATGGTTTCGCCCGGCTGCTGAACATTAAGATATGTCAAATAAAGCAGCAAAGACAATTTATTCTTTGAGGACGAGGCAGCAGGAGGAAAAATAATAACACAACACTGCCAATTGTGGAAACTGGGGCAGAACTCATTGAGCCTCAGAACTTGCAGCCATGATAAAAGGCTTCCAAATGACTTGGTTTGTTTTGCTGCATTTCCGTCTGTGAAATTAACTGGTGATGATAGTGTCATCCAATTACCCGGGAAGTTTACGCGCAACGCATCCCGGCATATTTTAAGTTTAATTGGCCTCATAATAAAGACCGGTGGCTGTTTGGGTGCGACCTTTAAGCTGACCATCAGCAGAGAGAACCTGCGTCGCGATTAATTCACCACGGCTCCAAATATATAACAGCCTCCTGGGGTGGCGGCTCAGGGTGCCCCGCCCCCACCCCCGCCCCTCCTGAGGGGGCGCAGAGCCGTGTTTGTCTTTGCCAGAGCTGGTTCCCCTTTAGGGGCAGATAATCGCCCACCAAACACAGCTGGAACCAGCCACTGGATAATACTGGGTCCCTCTCCCCCCTTTTTCTGTGTTATTTTCCATCATGTTTCGCTTGTCTGGCAAACACAGATGGCAGAGCCGAAGCTGGCAGCGTTTAGCCTCGGCAGACGTGACGCTAAAGCTGAAACGCCGCTCCGCATGAGAGGCGGCTCCACCGGCGTCGCGCCGATCCGAGAACGGCGGATTCTGCTCTAGCGCGGGGCGCTTCCCGTGTTCAGGGCTGAGCTGTGACCCAGATCTGCATGAAGTCTTCCTGCGTCGACTATCCAGCGATGAGGCCGAGCTGGTGGCCAAGAAGACTTTCAGGGTCACTAAAGTGGAACAGGAACCCTCCGCTTCACCTTCTGCGGCTGGAAAAGTTGGAAAATGAAAGAAACGTTCAATGACTTGCAAAAAAGAACCTCTTAAATGGACACAGTAGCCTCCTGGGAGATAAGGAAGGAAAACTGGACCTTTCTGTTGTCCCCCCGCGAGGCGCCGCCGGCCGGCGTTTGCTGTATAAATGTGACAAAATATCGTGTGTTGTGTCATAGATCCATTTCCCACTCTCGCCTTTACACCCCCACCTCGTGTCACACCTGATTACCCTTTTCTGTCTTCTCACCTTTGTGACTGTTTGAAATGCTCTCGCCGGCGAGGGCGTCTGCTCCCGTTAGCATCTTCGGTAGTTTTCTCACATTTATACCTCTGCGCTTGTGCGCGACACGTCTGCTTTGAAGCAAAAACATTGATTTCTGAAAGGTCTTTGAAATCCCCCGAACGAGTCCGGGCAGAGAAAACCTGCCGAAATCAGGATTGTCCTCTTCTCCTGGGGAGCGTGCGGACGCTGTGGGACATCAATTAGGCGCTCTTTTATTCTTAAATGTGCCTGATGATTAAAGGAACAGGTGTCTCTTTAATAATGAGCAAAAAGAGGAATTTAAGTGTTATCTAGCTAAGCGTATGACGACGAGCAGGTGTCATTTCCCAAATAGCGATGAGGGGGGGCTTTGATGATAGCAGCAGTTCAAGCTAAAGCACAGCTTCTTCTTCTTTTACATGTAATCTTCTGTCCCATTCTCAACTCAAAAACAGCCCATTTCGACCTCTAACAGGTCCTGCCCATTTTCAGATCACGCCATATTTATTCTACCTTTTTGTTCAGTATTTGTGGCACCAAAAGGAGACAAAATGTAGTGAGAAGTGCAATATTTGTTGGCTAGAAACAAAGAATCTTGTTTGTCAGGAAACAGGCAAACATCGAGCCATTTTTGTCAAACGTCCCACGTGTCGGAGCGTTTGTCTTCCGTCTTCAGCTGAAAGCCTAATTGCTTTCCGTGTATTAATATGAAATCTCCGAGCACATTCGTGTCACATTTCTGACACGTTACTAAAAGGCATGTTAGATTAAAATGTCAAAAGGTCAAATCATTTAGATTGTGGTCACCCCTGAGGACGTTTTAATGGCCATACATAAATTCATGACAATCTGCTGCGTCCAGCGTTGAAGAAAAGTGTCCTGAAAATAAAAAGGGGAGAAAAAAAAACCAGAACAGATTTCTCATTTGTTGTGTGCTGCCAGGACCTTCGGCAGTGGTGTAAGGACACCTTAGAGCTCAGGAAAGGAGGACTGTGAGCTCTACCTTGACCGCGGCGCCATACGAAAAGGTCAAGTCGTGATTGTGGGGTAGCTCGCACCAACCAGCAGAGGTGAGGAGCCTCCGTCGCCTGCCGCTGAGACAGATTATCCCGGGGTGAATGTTCATGGAACTGGAAGCGAGCCGACCAAAGAGCCGTCGCAGCCGCTGGGTAGGTGAACCACAGAGGGAGAGAAGGATCCCTCTTCTACCCCAGATACAAAAAAAATAACGGCGGGGAAACAAAACACTTCCAGAGACGCAACCATTCAAGCCTGGATTAGCATAATCACCCCGAGTGCCACCAAACAAAAGCTGTAATCCATATCCAGCAGGTAGAAGGAAAAATAAGACATGGGGACTGAGTCCTCCCTCCGGATTCCCTTTGGTGGTTTAAGCTTTGATTCAGTCCATCAGTACGTTTGGGTCTGAGCGCAGAGAACATTACACGGCGTTAATGTAAATAATGCGTAAATAAAACCGCTGCTTCGCTCGAGTGGCTGGAGTTCGGATTGAGTGGAACTCTGAAGACTTTCATCCACGTCTGGAAACTCGCACAATTTATAAATCTGGTCGCTCGGTAGCTGTGGTGTCATGTCGAACCTGTGATTTATCCTTGAAACGAGGCTGAACACGCTGTCGAGTGGGCAGCGCTGCTTCTCCCATTAAAAAAAAAAACCAACCACGTTAACATTAGAGATCTATATTTTATCAAGGCTACTGCATATTCTCTCTGATGTATGTGTGTACCTGGAAATAAAGTCTGCCTCTATCTCTGTTTGGATATCTGCAAAAGGAGACAGAATGACAGGATGATGAACTAAAATCAGGGAAGGATCCTTCACTTCCAGACTGTTTGTGCTCTTGGTGCCAAAGAAAATGACTCGAAATGCTCCATCGCTGAATCTTAGCAACAGATCTGAAGACAAACTGGGAGTGCCGCCACCCTGTCTCCCACCACTTAGACTCAGACTGATGGAAGGACACGTTGAGACAAGAAAACAGACCTTTTTTCCACATCAGTGGGCGACGCTGAAGGCAGAAAAACGTGACCAAAACTCACCTGCGAACATCGAAATCGTGAGGAATCTGATTTTGACCCCTTAAACACCCAAAGGTCCAGTTTGCCGCCCTCCGAGGATCGAGGTCAGCGTTCGCATTTTTGGCGTCGCGCTGTTGTCGAGAGATGAGCGTGTTGGGCCGTCGACCCTTCGCCCTTCCTGGGAAAATATCCGTGAGGAAAACTGATTGGAGCTCCCCCTGGTGGCAGCTGTGGAGCTGCAGCCAATCGGGTCAAAACCGGAAGCGAAGAGTTCGATGATCCCGGCGGCAAAGGTTGTTGTGCTGCTCTCGAGAAGAAGAACGGGTTTTGCCATCATTTCCAATGCAGACAGATGGACACAACAATTACTGTCGAGGCAAATAAAGGTCAGAGTCCAGCGCCTGTTAACACGATATCTTTGCAAATTCATCAGGACCGGATTCCACGCGGGTGTGGAGTAAAATCAGTGGGTGGAAAATTGAGCCTCGCGGCAGAATCTCAATCTGAAGATCACGCTGGTGAGGCGTCGGGAAGAGCCGGCTGTTCAGCAGGTCTGTGAGAACGGATCACCGGGATATTTATAGACCGCCGGACCGATCGGTTTATGGAACGTGAGAAAATGGCTACAGGAAAGATATGAGGAATGTTGGTTATAACGGCAGCTTTCTCTCCTTTATTCACAGCTCTGGCTTCCAGGCGCTGTTATTTGAGTGCCAGGGGTAACCAGATGCACTCCCGACACTCCCGAAAAAATCAATTAACAGGGTCATCTATAATTTAAAAGCGCTGACCTGCAGCAGCAGCTTTGCTACGTGTTTGTAGAGTCGGGAGGAGCAGCTTCAGCCACGTTACCTCCGTGGTGATTTTTAAATCTAAAACAAACGGCTCTTTTAATGAAACGGAACTTAAATGGTCACTGATCTGAGACGTCTGAGTGGATTTATACCGCCAGGAATCCGTCAAGTGCACGAAGACGGGGGGGAATTTTCATGCCGGACGTGTTGGAAAACGAGCCCATATCTCAGACTCGTGATGTGCTGCGCGTCTCCAGTGCTTCCATTTGACTCATGAATCCTCCTGAGGATGAGGCGACGCCGAGCCCCATAGAGGAACAGTAAAGCGGGCCGATGTGAAAAGACCTTTTGGGCTCTGGTCGGGATTCATTTCCATGAAATCTGTTGCGTGTTTGTGATGCTGAGACACAGAAAACCACTTCAGCCCAAGCTGTCAGCTCCGTCTCTTGTTCATTTGTCAATCATTAAACAGGAAGTGCAAATTGGGCTAATTCCCGGTTGTGTGAGCACACTGAATAGATTTTTGCGTTTTTTGACACCGTTTCTTGAAGAGCGCTTTTAAACGCTTCACGTCAGTGACTAAGCAGGAAGATCAGCCGCGTCTCTGATAATGAAGCTCATTGAGACACTCGCGTCGGATTCCTGACACTCTGTGGTTTTGACGCCGAATTCGCGATTGCGTGCGGTTCGGAATAGACGGATGCTGCGCAGAGCAGAGTAGCTTCTGTTTTTACACTTTATTATCGCCTTTAATGACGGCAGTTGCCCCACAAAGCTGCTGGGTCCGACTTCAGCCCCGTGACGAACTGCCACCCCTCACCGTTACTCAGTGCCCTGGTCCAGAAACAGACTCTCCGGCCCGCCTCTGCTGGATAATGGGTTCATGTAACAGGCTGGGACGGAGGACTTGGTGTGGCGAATGCTGCTTTTCTTCAAGGCAGCTTGAGATAAAAATGGTTATTTCCTTAAAGAGCTAAGGCTAAGCTAACCAGAGAGCGGTAAATTATCCACTGACCTCAGTGTCTGCGCCAACGATTACGCCATCCTGATAGACCTGTTTGCAGGCACGAGTTAGTGCCGTATAAATGCGGTTTCGGGAAGGCTGGATTGGATTGTTCGACTCCTCATCCCTCACCCCGGAGGAATTCATCTGCAGCTACAACGGCCACTTTTTTCCCCCGGGCTTTTGGAAGTTGGCTGCAGGGATTTCTCCCTCATTCAGCCACAAGAGCATTAGCGAGGGCTGGCGCCGGCGTGCAGGGCGATAAGGCCGGCAGCCGTCACTGGGCTTCAGATCTGGGCTCTTCAAGCTTCCTCCTGCCAAGTCCAAACCATTCATGACCTCCTATTGACTGTTAAGAGGAAAACAGTCAAGATCCCCTCCCTTGAACCTTCATCTCAGACCGGGGCTGCACGTGCACGATCGCATTTCAGCCTGCAAACACAGGCGTCTCCACGGCTGCCGTTTGATGCAGGCTCGACGCATTTAAAAAAATAAAATAAACTCCCAGGCACTGCGGCGCATTAATGGAGCCGGGAACGAGTGCAGTATTTTCAAGGTTGCGCATGAAATGCTCCGGGGTCCACAGAGGCCCCCCTCTCCGCATGTAAGTGGATTTTGTGTGTGCACCATTTTTGTGAGGATTGTTTATTGGCAGCCCTCACCGTCTCAGCAGTTCCAGCTGTGATAGATGAGCCAGGTGGCACACTCCATCCCTGGGTTGGGGAAAGAGGGAGAGAATTGCTGCTCCATCATTTCTCATGACCTTACACGCCTGATTATGCCGCCGCAGATCCCCGCCTGCCATTACCCCGAAAACGCCGCCTCATTTGCATAAGCGGACTTAATGATCGCATTTTCTCATCAAGGTGTGGCGAAGAACCAGAGGATGATTCTCGGGCTCAGCACGGAACACGGAAAAGATGCTATCGGAGCCGCTACGACGCGCGATTGAGACAAAGAGCTCGCCAGGTGTCTTGGATGAAAGAGCGGTCGGGTGGGTTTGTGCCGAATCCTCCCCTCGCCGCCGCCGCGCCGACTGGCTGACGGTTCATCACTGGCCTGCGCCATCAGATAACTGCAGGGGAGGAGAGTCTGCCAATCAGCAGCAGCGCCGCCGCAGACGCCACTTTGTTGTGCAGCGCTGTGATGCTACAGAGCTGGAGACGGCGAAGAGAAAAGCAACGGCGTTTGTACCTCGTACCTCAATCCTTCCTGCCGGGTTTCTTTCGATTTCCGCCTGACCGGACCGAGGTTGGAGCGGCAGCAGCATCGCCCGGCGTCCCTGCGGCCGCGCCGTCACGCCTCGGCACGCTCACGCCCAATTGTGCTGCCGCAAAGACATTTTTAAAGGCGCAGCCGCTGCGTTGGTCAACGAAGCTGCATTTTTAATGATTAGAGTTGCGTTCGTGTGACTGTCGACCGTTTTTCTCTTGCGGTTCCTCATTTAACGACTTCTCGCAACGGAAAATACCATATTTATGTTTCCAAATGCCACCCACGCGGGTGAGAAATGAGTCTCATCAGGGTCTGGATCTGCTCCCTCACGTAGTTTTAGAATAATTCTGCCCCTTCAGCTTATTTTCTCTGCTCCGTTTGAGCCCCGCCCCTTTCCTGCCCCGTCCATCGTGAATTTCACCCTCTTGTTGATTCCAGCCAACAAGACACTTAATAATATTTTATCCCTGTAAGGAGAACATTTAATCCGAAGTATTTTCATTTCCTTTAAAGCATAATTGCGTCAGCTTCAATTAACATCGACTCGGCGAGACGTCGCTGCTCTGGAGCCTTTTGTTCTGTCTGTCAATCTTCATTCGATCACACATGCGCTCCTCCGTCTCCCACTTCCCTAATTGACTATGTGTACAGTGATAAATTAAGGCTTCCACAGTTCCACTAAGTCCAGACCGCTTTTATTGATGTAGAACTCCGGGGGGGTGGAAGCCAATGGATCAAAACAACAGCCATTTTCTTCCACGTACTCATGTGGAAAGCTGTCAAGTCCACTGCACTGATCAATAATGTTGATGGAATTTCTGCCATCCCGGTAAAGACTGTGTTTGAGGCCGGCGCCGTGGCGTTCGGTCCAGCTGTGGCCGTTTTCTCCTCCCTCTGCGGCTGATCTCGCTAGAAGGCTCGAGCTTGTTTCACTCGTTGCATGAAGCCTCAAATGATCTAAACGGCAGCTTGTTTATCGCCTTCAGATGCCTTCCATGGACCCAGGATGATGCAGGGATAGAACCTCGATCCGAAGAATCTGGGACGGCGACGTGCCGTCATTCATCGGGTTTAGACCTCTACACTGTCCACCAGGGGGCGCTGCAACTTGGTTATTCACCTACTGATGCCTGTTTTGTGTGAAACTCATAATATCTACGCTCGCGGCTGTGACATGACATCCGAAATGCTGTAAACTCGTTGGTCTAACGAGGACACGACTGGATAGCACGGTGCCAATAAATACACGGGGAACTGGGGAAACACCATCTGTCTGGCGGAGGGAATAGCGGACGGTGTGTTCATAGGTGTTAAATCTTAATCTGGCAGCAGTCTGGTCCTCCTCCCTAGGAGCAAGTTCTCTATCGAACGCCTCCGCTTCTTCTGTTCGCTCGTAGAAACTTGCAGCCAGATCGTGTCCCACTGAAAACCTGCCCGCCACCTTCCCCTTCAGAAGACACGTTCTCGGCCTCCTTTCCATTCTTCTTCCTTCACAGTTTCACACCTCCTAAACAAACCCAGGTTGGCCTGTTCTGTCTGAAATCCTGTGAGATATGCTTCACCATGGAGGCCTTTACTTCTCAAATAAATCTTTCCTTGACAGCTTTGGTCCCCATTTAATTTGTTTTAATGCGAACTTCCCCCTTCGCCTTCTTGGGCATTTTCAAGCTCCTGCACCGTAATCAATGAGGCGCTCGTGCGAGCAGCGTTGGGCCAGTGACAAAAACAAATAGCATTGGAACACATCAGTGAAGTGTTTAACTACAGATCTGCTGCACCGTTTCAGGAAGTTTGAGTCCATACTAATCAGTTCTCCTAGCATCAGAGTTCCACCGGCGACCTTAGCATGGTTGGACCAGGTAGCTGCCGCGTTGCTAAAAAATTGATGGTGAAATGAGCCGCTGTTGCAGTGTTTTAGCATTTTGGTCGCAGTATTGATAATGTAAATGGTGGAGGTGAGTTGGTGGGTATGAATAAATAATGTGATATTCTAGCTGCTGATATTTTATTGATCAAGGGGAAAAAAGCAAGTTCTCTGTGGAGCTGTTGAAATGTTGCGTCATGTTGTGAAGTGTGAGGCTGGAGCAAAGTTTAGGGACAGGATTTGAAAAGGAATGAGATGAGCAGACGCCACAGTGAATGAAGTTCAACGCGCACAATAGACGCGCGTTCTCGAGGACGGCGAGGACGAGGATAAACGGTGCTCTCCAAGCGTTTGAGTCTCCTAACAGTTCGTTTGACAAGCAGACGAAGGCGACAGTGTCTAGTTCACGTTGACCCCAGAGAAGGACGTGAGCTCGGATCAGTGTGCCCTCCCAGGGGTCCTACCTGGAGCCAGACGGAGGGGAGGGTCTAGCGGTGGCCTTCACCACCTCACCCCTAGAGACCTGGCTCCTTGCTGTTATTAAAGAGAAAATAACTGGTTACCTTCGCACCTTCGCTTGGTGTGAGCGCTCCAAACATACTGTAGTTGTTTAATGCACACAGACTTTACAAAGAAGAAACACACACACACACACACACACACACACACACACACACACACAGAATAGAAAGCTGTATATATGCACCATCATGCTGTGAGGATGCTCCACTGCAACAAACCCTGCAGGGCCACAAACGGGGGAGTGTGTGTGTGTGTGTGTTGTGTGTGTGTGTAGGGGGGGGTTAATGCAGCAAAATACTGATACAACACCTAAAGGAGGATCTGCTGCCCTCTGACATTGAGATAGTTTTAATTTTTACCAGAGAAATCCAGCAGAAGAGAGGGCGGAAACCAAAGCCCAGACTTGGGATCAGCTCCTGGGTCATGAATCCAGAACATTTGCATTGTTTTAACATGCAAATATGTTTCAAAAGACGTAGAGGCGAGGCCTCAACAGCTGCCAGATGTGGGCCTGGTAGACCGTTTGAAGCAGGGAGACGATTTTAAAAAGTCGGCTTGTGTTGGAGGAAACTGGTTTGACGTCTGAAGAAAAGACGTCTGTGAAGTTGTGGACGTGATATATGGGCAGTTTTTTAAAACCCTGACATTCTTCAACTTTTATGTTGTCACAGCCTCCACATGCAGGCGTCAATTATTCTGAAATCTTCTCAGCTTCCTGTAAGTCTCTGACAGCAGCTGCGCCTCCTTCACATTCCTCGGCTTTACTTCCGGATGGAATGAAGGATGTCCAAAAATGAGACGTGAGGAACGTGCGTAACAAATCACTCCACAGCTGCAGGTCTGAACCTCAACCTGTGGTCGAAATGATCCCCGCAAAAGTGATACATTAGTTAAATCACCTTATTATTATTATTATTACCGTTACTTATTATTATTCTCATCAGGAGCTAATGCTAGCTAGTTGCTGTGTCCTCAGGGGGAATTCTTGGGTTTTTATATGGTTTCTAGTGATTTTTGCAGGTGTTCTTTTATTTGGATGGTTTTCTCCTCATGTGTCATCCCTCACATTGCCTCTTTTCTTTTCCCACCTCCGTAATTACCCTCAGATGTGTTTCACCTGTGTCTTGTTAGTCTGCCCTTTCTGGTGCATTTAAGTCTTGGTGCTCCATCTTTGCCATTTTGCTGCTGGAGGTCCCTCCGTGCTGCTCTGCCCTCACATTTCCTGGGTTTTCCCAGTTTCTATCCAGGTGTTTTTCAAGGCAATTCCTTGATTCCAGGATTTTTATTTCCACTTCTAGCATCGGTGCTAACGTCCATGTATACAGCTGTGCAGCAGATACGTTGAAGCACGCGACGTGAAGGTGCAGCCTCGAAATCATAGAAATAAGAATCAGCATTAAAGGACGAAGACATTTGTTTCATCGTCCTACAGCAGGGCCGGTCGTTGCAGAGAGTAATGGCCTGATTAGGATCCGTCACTGTGCAACACGATGGATAATCCTGAAGTTATACCTCGGTTAACGACTACTTCATCAGGCTGGAGGATGGGAAACGGACCCGTTGTTCCTCTGGATACTGCGGGATCCCACAATCCGACACCTGGACATCTGCTGTTTGGACACATTCAATCCATTTGGAGTCATTTTAAGTCTGCTTATTTGGGAAGTTCTTGTCACACTGTGCTGGTTGTGTTTAAGTTGGACTTCTATTTATTGGATGTTCCATGATGTGCCGCTCCTCGTCACGTCTTTCAGGTGTATTGCCGCAGGCCATTGGATCCGTCATCATCGTGCCTCTAAAGCGATCATGACAGATCAATAATAAGCCCTTCTAGGCATGTCCTCAATCAGCGGCTAAATGAATGAAACTGTCTTCATCGTATTTGTCTGGAAGTATCGCGTCTCATCTGGGCAGACAAGTGATGCGGCGTCCTCCAGGGCTCCATCCTGGGGCCTCTTCAGTTCCTTTTAGCTGGAATTATGAGCGGAAAAAAGCAGATGATGCACATATTTAGGTCCGCTCTCCCAGGAACCGCCATTCCATTTCCTACAGTAATAATGTTTTTGGAAACGCACAACAGATTTTGGAGATACGCAGTTGTGTATCTCATAGAATTAAAAGATTCTGAGCACATCTCTGCAGGATTCGCCCCCGGCGTCCTCTCCGGAAGAACACCGGACCATGTTACCCCCCTCCCCCCCACACACTGAGGGCCAGAGTATTTTCTAAATACTAATGTTGCTTTGGAAAACTCTGAGTGCTCAGCTTTGGCTCCCCAGAGTTAAACTCAAGTAACCGCTGAGAGGCATCATTCAGATTTTTATTTAATGCTCAGAGTTGTGGAGAGGTGCAGCTCTGCTCCAACACGCTGCGTTGCTATGTAACTGGAAGACTTTTAGTCTGTTGTATATAAAAACTATGCCGAGATGGTGAGAGCTGATGCATCCGCCTCCTCCTGAACAATTTCGCTCTGGCTTTTAGCTGTTTGCCACAAAGAACTCTGCGTACTCTGTCCCTTTCTCTGACCACAAATGGCAGAAACATGGTCTCAGGGCTGTCAAGGTTGGAGGCTGCGTTGAAGGACGATGTTCTTTGTGCTTGTTTCGGTGGATGCTGCCACCAGCCTGCAACGGAACGGTGGTTAACGGGCCATCATCCCGCGGACACGCTCCAGCCTCCTCGCCGAAACCTCTCCTGGACACAAATGGAATCTTTTTTCCCCCCCACGATTCCTCCGCTGTTTCATTTACCTGTCAGCGGTAAAGAAATATATATGTGACCCGCAATCTGATGGAGATCGGGTCAGAGGATCCTTGTAAACATTGATATATACACGTTTTTCCCCTCCAATTTTCTCGGTTGTCGGAGATAAGCTCCTTTTTGCGATAAGCCTGCGTGTTTTCTGTAATGAATTACCGACTGTGGAAACAATCAGCTGTTGAGATGTTTGAGGAGCGCGATGATAAAGGCATGGCTGATGTATCGCCGTTGCTATGTGTGTCAGGTGACGGTGATAACAGCGGCCGCGCCCTCTCCGAGGACCGTGTCCTCGTGCTGGGAGATAACGGGGAGCCGCCTCCCCGGCCTCTCTGGCCCCTGCCCTGGTAACCCGATCGGCCCTGCTGCATCCTCCTGCAGTGCTGCATTCAGGGACACAGAGCAGACTGGGATAATGCAGCGCCGCCATTCATGAGCGTCCTATTAGAGCCAGATAATGAATCTCTGCAGCCTGAAAACTGCCGATAAAGGACACAAAGTACCGTCCTTCAACTGCGGGTTTACAAAAGACTTGTCTTCCTTCAGCAGAGGCTGATTTAATGACTGGGAATAATAGTTTTAAAGTGAAGTGGTGGGAGGTCTCATTACGGATGCAAGGAGGGGAAAAAAGAGGTCCAAGAGGAATTGAGCAGCAGCGATGCTAATGCTGCCACGTCGTCGCTGCCGATAGCGCCTCGGGACGGCGCCTTATCAACGTCCTGCAGCATGAAAAAGACTTCGTAACAGCTCAGTTACAGAAATAGGGCAAAAGGCTCGTTTCTGTAGATGCTGTCTGATGCGCGATAGAGGATCGTTTGACTTGTTTTGAAGGTTCCGCTGCAGAAACGTGGCAGGTTTCCGTTCCCGTGCGTCTCGTGCGCGGGTCGCTCAGGTGGACCGATCTGTCTGAGCTCTTTAAAGTTCCCATTTGCACATTTATGCTAATGTTGTCTATTTATGTATTCAGACGACAGCGCAGCGCCAGGCTACGGGTGATGGATTCATCACAGAATAGATGAGGCAGAACTTCGCACCGGGAGCCCGGATTTTCATCCTGAGCATTAAATCCCAGTTTGTGGCTCCGGCCCGGTCCTACTGCTGCAAGTGGAATTACTGGAAAATGATCGACAATTTCTCCATCTGTCCACCTTTAATTCCATAAATCTCCATTTATTCATGGAATTTTTTTTTTTTACAATTTTGTTGCTGTTGCTAAAGAAAACACTGTTTAAGCTGGAAAAAAAAAAATTTCTCCTTCGAAATTGAGTGATTAACAACTGATGCGATGAAGAAGATTAACGCTTGAATACGAACAGTGCTGACGACATCCTCCGTAGCCTGAATGTCGTCTGAAAAAATCCACTGGAGCACAAAGAAGAAAGAAGCTACTCCAGAAACATTTGCTGGTACTTGACATCACCAACAGTGGTTACTGGTGTGAGTAACGGCCTTGTGAAACTCGGTGAAATGTCCTTTGATGTTTGATGGATATTAAAAGGGAACTTTTAGCCAACTGAACACTGAAGTATTCTTCCGCCTGAAGGTCGCTCTGGGAACATCAACACAAGCTCTTCCG